>NC_090649.1:141555116-141735720 GCF_040937935.1 Hyperolius riggenbachi
TTCGGTTCGCGAACCGGTTTGCGAACTTCCGCAAAAAGTTTGGTTCGCAAGAACTTTTGCGAACTGCAATAGACTTCAATGGGGAGGCGAACTTTGAAAGCTAGAAACATTTATGCTGGCCACAAAAGTGATGGAAAATATGTTTTAATGTGTCTAACACCTGAGTGTTTTCAGCCACTACAACAACATTTTTTCAAAAAGAACTTATAGTTTTTGAGAAAATTGATTTTAAAGATCTCCTTCCGACCGTGGGAAGATTAAACGCCCGCCGACTTTAGCGGTTAACCTCCTTGCCGGTTATCCCGAGCTCAGCTCGGGGTAACCTGCGCAGGAGGATTTCTCAGGCCCTGCTGGGCCGATTTGCATAATTTTTTTTTCCTACACGCAGCTAGCACTTTGCTAGCTGCGTGTAGTACGCGATCGCCGCCGCTCGCTGCCGATTCGCCGCTACCCGCCGCGCCGAGCCGCCACCTCCCGCCCCAGACCCCTGCGCAGCCTGGCCAATCAGTGCCAGGCAGCGCTGAGGGGCGGATCGGGGTTCCCTGTGACGCCCCGACGTCGGCGACGTCATCCCGCCCCGCCGCCATGGCGACCGGGGAAGCCCTGCAGGAAATCCCATTCTCAACGGGATTTCCTGCATACTCTGATCGCCGAAGGCAATCGGAGTGGTTGGGGGGATGCCGCCGCTCAGCGGCTATCATGTAGCGAGCCCTGGGCTCGCTACATGATTTAAAAAAAATGTTTTTTTAAAGTACGGCGCTGCCTCCTTGCCGGATTTTTTAGACTGGCAAGGAGGTTAATAGCAAAGCCCCTTTAAAAGCTAGAAACACCAAAATTGCTGGGAATGTTAAGTAGAACAGCGGGAACAAGAGGAAAAATTTTTTTTTTTTTTTTTCAAAAAGACCTTATAGTTTTTGAGAAAATTGATTTTAAAGTTTCAATGTAAATTCTCCTTCTGACCGTTGGAAAATAAACCCCCGCCAACTTTAGCGGTTGATAGCAAAGCCCCTTTAAAAGCTAGAAACACCCAAATTGCTGGGAATGTTAACGAGGAGCTATTAGGTATAAGGTCTCAGAGAAAATAAACACATATATCAGTAGCTAAAGATTGGCTGTACTTACATTACATATGCATTTCACTGTCCACGTTTGGATTTCACAGAATTTGTATATAGTATATGCAGAGATAGATGCTCCTGACAGCTCATGGCAGGCTCCATGTTTTTCTGTCAAATGTGTCGTCATGTCCTGCCTGCTTCCTGATCACAGATAAGCTCGTACTTGAACAACACAGTGTGCAGTGAATATTAATGAGCCATGTGGCTAGGAACAATAGCTGACTCCTGCAGTGTACTCTGCCCGGAGATTTATCAGTGCTACGCGCTGGACTGATTACAAGCTGCTGTAACGTCTCATTAGCAGCCGAGGGGAGGGCTCCAGAATGCTTTGCAGTATAGTATGCGGCTTGCGTCCTCTTGGGTTTTAACAGCCTTACTGATAAGCACACATCAAAGGTAACTGAGATTTTTATCTTCACTAATGGCTTTTGGGCTTCCTTCTAAACTGTTTAACACAGGAGAATAGAGGTTTAAATTAGCTTCTGCAGCCTGACAGTTACTCTTTAAGTAGAATAGTAGGAATAAGAGAAAACATTTTTTTTTTCAAAAATACCTTATACTTTTTGATAAAATAGATTTTAAAGTTTCAAAGAAAAAATAGCTGATTTATTAAAAAAAGTACCAATTCATTAAAAAGAACCGGATGATTCAAACATGAACCATTAGTATAGCTTAGAATGCATCCTGTGCAGGACGTATAGCTGTCGGCTCCCGCTGTCTCTCCCCACCTGCCTTCACCTGTCACCCTCACCTAGGCTGGCACCTGGTGCACCCATGGGTGCACCGGGTGCCAGCCTAGGTGGGGAAGGCAGGTGGGGAGAGACAGCGGGAGCCGGCAGCTTCTGGTGCAAGATTGCCGCATTACGATTATGTTATGGTGAATCATTGTATCAACTGATCACTGCCTGCCTGTCACTAGAATCAACCAACCACTACCAGCCTAGCACTAAGATCAACCAATCACTGCCTGTCTGCCACTAGAATCAACCGATCGCTACCAGCCTGGCACTAGGAATGTCGATCATTCCATGTCTGCCACTAGATTCGACCGATCTCACTACCAGCCTGGCACTAGGTATGTCGATCATCCCATGTCTGCCACTAGATTTGACTGATCACTACCAGCCTGGCACTAGGACTGACCGATCACTGCCTGTCTGTTCATGTGCATTTAAATTGCACCCCTCCCCTGGCCAGCTGCTGCCCCCAGCCACCCGAACACGGATGTGGCCGGCCCACCCACCCTGGGGTGGCAGCAGAGAGAGAAAAGGGAGCATGTGGACAGCGGTGGGGAAGGGGGGGAAGTCTCCCACCCTTCCCTCACCTTTGGGGCTCCCCCTCTCTCTCGCTCCCCCTTTAGAAATTAGCGGTGCGGGCGGCAGCGGCGGGACACTTACGCTATACTCCGGCGCGAATGACATTCTCTCTGTGCGACGCTGCGCTGGTCTGGACTTGACCAGAGCAGCGCCGCACAGATACAGAGCTCACTCGCGCCGGAAGATAGAGTAAGTGTCCCGCCACTGCTGCACGCACCGCTGAACCTGGGGGGTCCCTGTCACTACCTAACCTGGGGGGTACCTGTCACTACCTAACCTGGGGGGCGCCTGTCAGGGGGTCACTGTCACTAACTAACCTGGAGGGCTTCTGTTACTACATACACAGGGGGGTCCCTGTCACTACCTAACATGGAGGGTCCCTGTCACTACCTAAACTTGGGGTCACTGTCACTAACTAACCTGGGGGGCTCCTGTCACTACATACACAGGGGGGTCCCTGTCACTACCTAACCTGGGGGGCGCCGGTCACTACATACACTGGGGGGTCCCTGTCACTACCTGAACTGGGGGTCCCTATCACCACCTAAACTAGGTGCTCCTGTCACTACATACACTGGGGGGTCCCTGTCACTACCTGAACTGGGGGGGGGCACCTGTCACTACATACACTGGGGGGTCCCTGTCACTACCTAAACTGGGGGGCACCTGTCACCACATACACTGGGGGTTCCCTGTCACTACCTGAACTGGGGGGCACCTGTCACCACATACATTGAGGGGTCCCTATCACCACCTAAACTAGGTGCTCCTGTCACTACATACACTGGGGGGTCCCTGTCACTACCTGAACTGGGGGGCAGAGGCGTATCTAGAGGGGTGCAGGCATGGCTTGTGCCATGGGCGCCACAGCACCACGGGGCGCCATGTCTGCTTCTGTGCTGCCTCCCATCACTCATACCTCAGATCAGATTAATTATGTTAACTGGGGAACATGTAGGAAATTCAGTCCACCAAACGAAGTTGCGATCACAATCCTGCCCTCCCAATAGGAGCCTAGGATTTCCCAGATTCCTTCTTGACTTTTATGCAAACAAGCCCTCCTTCCTGGGCAACAACAGCAGCAATGAACACCTTCCAACACCTTCAAATACAGAGCGGAACTTGCATAGTGTAAAAAAGCTTAAAAGTTTATTACTAAAACACTTAAAAATTCGCGTACCAGATAGAAGATCATACAAGCGTTTTCTATGTGTGCCAGCACCGCCGCGGTCGGATCTCCGCTGCACGCCACAGTCCCCGCTCTGATCACTTCCCCCTTCCGTCCTGCGTGACTCCTAGCTCCGCCCTACGCGTTTCGTCATTCGACTCATAGAAAACGCTTGTATGAACTTCTATCTGGTACGCGAATTTTTAAGTGTTTTAGTAATAAACTTTTAAGCTTTTTTACACTATGCAAGTTCCGCTCTGTATTTGAAGGTGTTGGAAGGTGTTCATTGCTGCTGTTGTTGCCCAGGAAGGAGGGCTTGTTTGCATAAAAGTCAAGAAGGAATCTGGGAAATCCTAGGCTCCTATTGGGAGGGCAGGATTGTGATCGCAACTTCGTTTGGTGGACTGAATTTATTGGAGAGTGTGTGTACTCGGTTGAAGTCTGCGGATCCCCATACATAACTGGTGACATTGGTGCTAATATTCATACATAACTGGTGACATTGGTGCTAATATTCATTTATATTTATATTACTGTGGAGCGCTGTCCTTTTCTCCTCTCCTGGGTGTGATCCTTGTCTTTAACATGTAGGAAACACTTGGGTTAATGTTAGAAAAGAGGGTAGAAAGGGAATAAGAGATATTTCCAAAAAAGTAACTTCAGCAATATCCTGAGCCCAAAAACACAAGCAATCATAACAAATAAGAAAGGATACTGTTGTTAGAGGAAAAAGCGCAATTTCAGAGTTTGCCATAGGCTCTATATTACCCAGATACGCCCCTGCTGGGGAGGGCACCTGTCACTACATACACTGGGGGGTCCCTGTCACTACCTGAACTGGGTGGCACCTGTCACCACATACATTGAGGGGTCCCTGTCACTACCTAAACTGGGGGGCGCCTGTCACTACATACACTGGGGGGCTCCTGACACTACCTGAACTGGGGGGCTCCTGTCACTACCTGAACTGGGGGGCTCCAGTCACTACCTAAACTGGGATGCTCCTGGTGCTACCTAAACTAGGGGGAACCTGTCACTACCTAAACTGGGGGGCCCTGTCACTACCTAAACTATCCAGGCCAGCCAGCCACACATCACCACCAGCCAACCAGCCCAGAATCACTGTCAAAAAGGCCACAGCATCACCGCCAGCCAGACCAGCCCAGCATCACTGCCAGCCCGGCCACAGCATCAGCGCCAGCCAGGCCACAGCATCACTGCCAGGCCTTTCAGCCCACACATCATGCCCAATCCAGCATCATCCCCAAAACAGTACTGCCAGGCCAGCCAGGCACAGAAGCCAGTAGAGGAGAATTCAGAAGCCAGGTGAGAGGTGTCTACCATATTAAGGGGGCATTCTGCCTATTTATGTGAAATGCTGTCTATTTATTTGCCTAATGACTGCTGAATTTGTCTTGTTGGGGGCCTCATGGTTACTGAATTTGTCTTGTTGGGGGGCCTCATGATGGCTGAATTTGTCTTGTTAGGGCCTCATGATTTGTTGGGGGCCTCAAGATTGCTGAATTTGTCTTGTTGGGGGCCTCATGATTGCTGAATTTGTCTTGTTGGGGGTCACATGATTGCTAACTGCGAGACTATGGGAAAAGCTGAATCATCATCATATGAGACAATAGCATTAAACCTACTTTTGTAGCTTTTTAAAACAGAATATAAAACTGGGAGGTTCTAAAAAAATTAATACATTTTTCAGGAGTAGGATGGATAAAATTGTTTATCTTCACAGGTTACTTGGATTTTCCATAATGTTCATGTATGAGTTAAAACGTTTGTACAGTATTTAGTTTAAATTGCTGTTGGCACTTTGTGATAGATAAGTGACTTTTGGGTTGTAGTTTGGGCACTTGACCTCCAAAAGGTTCGCCACCACTGTCCTAAGCTAATATCCCACTATTGCTAAGTTCATGTAAATTTGTCTCCACCTGTGACCACAGCCTCCAGAGACAACACCAGATAAGTTTGTTACACTTTATAAGCCGTTTCTGATTCATTTAATAATATTACTTTTTTCGACTATTTTTTTGGGTATTATCTCTTTGCTTGCTATACATTTAGAAATGTTTTATACAAACAGTAAAAAACAGATAAAGGCCCTTATTTAATTTTTTGCCCTCAAACGTTCTTATAGGCAGTGTTTTCACATCATATTAATAAAATATGCAAGCAAGAAAATACTCAAAATAAGCTATTTTTAGCACTTTCAATTGGTAAGTTTATTAAAACTTATTTTTCAGAGAAGATGAAAAATGATCTCCTTGGCAAAAACTTAGGAGAAAAGTTAAATGAATACGAGCAAAGGAGAGCTAGTTCATAAAACAGATAAGATGAGCTGAGATAAAGCAGATAAGGAGAGTTCATCCAAAAGATAATGCAGATAAGTGTCAATATTTAATTAGCCTTTCTTTTTAGTCTGCTCTTGCAAGAGAATAGGTACGACAAAATGGCCACCTGATCAATCTAAATATCGTTTTCCAGTCAAAATCGGTCAAATGTATTGACCAGGAATGGCAGAAAAATCTCAGTTACAAGGGCTCAATCAGGTGCGTGGCACTAATGGCATTTAATATCACTACGACCAATGCGATCCCAGATGGTATTTCCCACAGTGCATGTGTCCCCCCTTTGTTCCATGTGCATTGTAAAGTCTCACCTCTCTGCTGGCGCCACTCATGGCCTCCTTCAGGGTCCGCCCTCAACGCGCACATGACGTCACGCATGTGTATGTGTGACGTCACCGCACAAGTGATGTGTGGCCAGCTTTAGATTTCTCACAAGAGGTATTTACACATATTGGCCCTTATTTAATTTACTTTTAGGACTTCCGAGGCCAAATTTAGAAAAAAAAATAAAAAAAAGTTAGATACCTGCATCAGTTTGGAAGACACGGAGGAAGCCGTCCGCAAGCTCCGTGCCGTTCCGCCGGGACCCGCCGCTCAATAGCCCCCTGAACGGCTCCCGACCGCACGGCCCGGGTCGGCTTTCCTGCCTGCACAAAGATGGCCGCCGGAGCTGGCCGCGCAGTCCTCATAGCCGCGAGTGCGGCTGCGCAGCTCTAGGGCCAACCCCCCGATCCATGCTACAGGAAACGTGGATCAGGGGGTTGGCCCTAGAGCTGCGCAGTCGCACTCGGGGCTATGATGACTGCGCAGCCGCGGCCAGGGCCGTGCGGTCGGGAGCCGTTCGGGGGGCTATTGAGCGGTGGGGATCCGGCAGAACGGCACGGAGGGCGCGGACGGCGTCCTCCGTGTCTTCCAAACTGATGCAGGTATCTAACTTTTTTTATTTTTATTTTCTAAATTTGGCCTCGGAAGTCCTTTAAGTTCTCTCACAGGACATATTTTTTTATCTTATCTACAAAAATAAATATACAGCACTTAGCAATTGGAAAAGTGCTAAAAAGCGGGTGAAATGCAGTACTAAGCTTATTTTGAGTACTTCCTTGCTTGCAGGAGGCTTAAAAGGTATTTTATAAACAAAGCATGGAAATACTTCTTGTGAGAAAACTCAGGAGAAAAGGCGAGTGCATAATGGGCATTACCAATAAAATATATTTGAAGCCTTGATCAAGCCAGTAAATACTTGAAATAAGTGAATCATGCTAAACTGATGCTTTTCTGATACATATTCTTCCAGTTAGATTACAAGCTCTACAATGATTGTACAGTGCTATGGAAGATGTTAGCGCTGTATAAATAAAAAAAAATAATTATCTTTTAATAATGATCTTTTTTTCCCATATACGTGGTGTACTACATCCTTCAAATACTTTAAGCATAGGCTTACATGAAATTGTGATTCTTTATACTCAGCTAACTACCTGCGACCTAATAAAATTAGAGATGGCTCGAATGGTTCACCGGTGGACAGTTCCCTGGAGAATCCACTAACTGCGAACATATGGCGTGTTCGACCTGTCCAATGAAGAAAAAATTCCCGGCAGGACTCGACCCTTTAAAGTGCATATCAGTATTTATTGCATTATAATAGCAGCTGTACACCAGCAATGCAACAGCATGACGTTTCGGGCAAGAGCCCTTTATCAAATGCTGTGTTCGACCTGTCCCCTATACACCATCATGGAGCCAAATTTTGACCCTTTACCTCACAGTCAGCAGTAGTGTTGGGCGAACAGTGTTCGGCACTGTTCGGGTTCTGCAGAACATCACCCTGACGTACATAAATCTCAGCCATGGCCGTTAGCAACGTCTGAATTTCACGAAATGTCTCATGCAGGTAGAAGACATATTGTTAGACTTGGAATCCAAAGATGGGGTCCCTACATCTCTGCAAACCAGAGTTACAGGGCTCCAAAATTGGTAAAAATCCCCCATAGGCTTTCATTGGGCCTACTATTTACCGTTCCAAAATCTCACACCATTTCAAAGGGCAATGGCTCAGCAGTGGCAAAACTCACCAGTCATGTTCCCCCTAAGGGTCCCTACAATGCTAGAAAATTTGGTACTGCTGAGCCATTGCCCTTTGAAAAGATGTGAGATTTTGGAAAGTGAAATAGGGAGGCAATGAAAGTCTATGGGGGATTTTACCAATTTTGGACCCCTGTAACTCTGGTTTGCAGAGATGTAGGGACCCCATCTTTGGAATCCAAGTCTAACAATATGTCTTCTACCTGCATGAGACATTTCGTGAAATTCAGACGTTGCTAACGGCCATGGCTGAGATTTATGTACGTCACCATCACTACCATTGAAATAGCCCAAATAAACAGGTTTTTGTGACCCTAGGCTATGACCTCTTCGGCATGTAGCAGAAAGAATTGACAGATTACTGGGTGGGGCTGGGGAAGACCCGGCTGTCATGGTACACATTGGCACCAATGACAAAGTTAGTGGGAGATGGAAGGTCCTCAAAAATGATTTTCAGGTACTTGGAGATAAACTTAAAGCAAGGACCTCCAAGGTGGTGTTTTCTGAAATACTGCCAGTGCCACGTGCTACATCTGAGAGACAGAGGGAGCTTAGGGAGTTAAATAAGTGGCTGAGAAATTAGTGTAGGAAGGAAGGGTTTGGGTTCCTGGAGAACTGGGCAGACTTTGCAGTCGGCTACAGGTTCTACAGCAGGGATGGGCTGCACCTTAATGGGGAGGGTGCAGCTGCATTGGGGGAGAAGATGGCTAAACGGTTGGAGGAGATTTTAAACTAGGATCTGGGGGGAGGCGGGAGGATAAAGTCTCAATACGTAGACAAGATGAGGTAAAAAGACAGTGGGAACCTATCATTATGGAGGGTGGAGAGGGGGGTGGGGACAGTGTAAAGATTAAGGAGGTTGGTAAAAATTCAAGTAGCCAATTTCATGTAAACAAAATTGGTAAATGTGGTGGTAAAAATATAAAGTGCATGGTAACCAATGCTCGGAGCCTTGCAAATAAAATAGACGAACTAGAGTTCATTCTGAATGACAAAGGCTATGACATTGTGGGAATAACCGAGACATGGATGGATGAAAGCCATGACTGGATAGCTAATTTAAAAGGATACAATGTGTTTAGGAGGGATAGAACAGGGAAAAAAGGTGGAGGGGTTTGTCTCTTTGTTAAGAATTCTCTTACAGCTGTCCTCAACGATGAGATGGAGGAAGATTGCGAAGATGTGGAGTCCGTTTGGGTAAATATTCATGGTGGAAATAAAAGTTGCCAATTGCTTATTGGGGTATGCTACAGGCCACCTCTTATTAATGAAGCTGCAGAACTGCGATTACTACAGCAGATTGAAAAAGCTGCAGGTAAAAATGAGGTCATAATTATGGGCGACTTCAACTTTCCAGACATTGACTGGAGTATTGAGGCTACCCATTCTGGTAAAAGCAGCAGATTTCTGGCAGCACTACAGGACAATTACTTGACTCAAATGGTAACTGAACCAACTAGGGGGAATGCGTTACTGGATCTGATCATTTCTAATAGACCAGATAATGTATCAAATGTGCAGGTTCAAGAACATTTGGGAAATAGTGATCACAACATGATAACGTTTGAGCTGGTGACTGATAGGCCACGGGGCAGCGGGACCACTAAAACTATGAACTTTAGAAAAGCAAAGTTCACTCAAATTAGGCAGGCACTAAGTTTGGTGAACTGGGATAATGTACTACAAGGGGAAGACACTGAAGGGAAATGGCAAGCTTTTAAACTTATACTCAATCAATACTGTAGTATGTATATCCCATATGGAAACAAAATGTCTAGGAATAAAAAAAGGCCTCTATGGATGAATAGAAAGGTTAAAGATAAAATGAAGAGGAAAAAGAATGCCTATAAGGTCTTAAAACAGGAGGGGACCGAGGCTGCACTAAGCAATTATAAGGAGTGCAATAAAAATTGTAAAAAAGAAATTAGGCAGGCAAAGATTGAAGCTGAAAAACAAATCGCTAAGGATATCAAATCTAACCCAAAAAAGTTTTACAAGTACATTAACTCTAAAAAAAGAAAGGTTGACTGTATAGGACTCCTAAAGGATGAGGATGGGAACTCAATGGTGGATGACCAAGGTAAGGCAGAGTTATTAAATGCTTTCTTTGCTTCTGTCTTCACAAAAGAAACAGCACTGTTGCAAACTACAGAGGCGGAAGAGTCTCAATCTTCTAACTGTAATATTAAATACTTAACGCAGGAAGAAGTGAAGGCAAGACTAAATAAATTAAAAATAGACAAGGCACCGGGCCCGGATGGCATGCATCCTCGGGTCCTAAGGGAATTAAGTTCAGTTATAGATAAACCCCTTTATCTTATCTTTTGTGACTCTCTTGCAACTGGCAGAGTCCCAGTGGATTGGCGTACAGCCCACGTTTTCCCATTATTTAAGAAGGGCAAAAAATCTGATCCAGGAAATTATAGACCTGTAAGCTTAACATCAGTTGTATGCAAACTATTTGAGGGGTTACTAAGAGATACTATACATGACTTCATAGTAGAAAATAATCTTATTTCTCAGCATCAACATGGGTTTACTAAAGACAGGTCCTGTTTGACTAACATGCTCAGCTTTTATGAGGTAGTGAATGCTAATATGGATATTGGGAATGCTGTAGATGTGATATACTTGGACTTTGCAAAGGCCTTCGACACTGTTCCCCACAAAAGTCTGGTGCAAAAGTTGAGGATGCAAGGACTGGGGAAGAGTCTGTGTTCATGGATAGGGAACTGGCTAATGGACAGAAAACAAAGAGTTGTGGTCAATGGATCATACTCAAAATGGGAGACTGTTAGCAGTGGGGTCCCACAGGGGTCTGTTCTGGGTCCAGTGCTCTTCAATTTATTTATTAATGACCTAGTAGATGCAGTAGTGAGCAATGTTGCTATTTTTGCAGATGATACAAAATTGTTCAGAATCATTAACTCTCAGGAAGATAGTGTCATATTGCAACAGGATCTGGATAGGATGGCTATATGGGCACATACATGGCAGATGAAATTCAATGTTGACAAATGTAAGGTCATGCATTTTGGACGTACTAATGGTCTAGCACCATACAAAATAAATGGGATACAGTTGGGGACATCAAACTTGGAGAAGGACTTAGGAGTACTCATTGACAACAAGTTAAATAATCGTACTCAATGCCAAGCAGCTGCAGCTAAAGCTAACAAAATTTTGGGATGCATTAACTACTTCACAACTGAGGGGTTTTACCCCTTCAGCATCCAAGCAATTTTCACCTTTCAGCTCCTTCCATTCATTTGCCAATAACTTTATCTCTACTTATCAGAATGAAATGTGTTAAATGTGTTTTTTTTTATCACTAATTAGGCTTACTTTGGGTGGTACATTATGCCAAGAATTTTTTTATTCTAAATGTTTTTTAATGGAAAAATAAGAAAAAAATTGGAAAAAAATCCTTATTTTTCAGTTTTCGGCCATTATATTTTTTAAATAATGCATGCTACCGTAATTAAAATCCACGTAATTAATGTGCCCATTTGTACCGGTTATTACACCATTTAAATGATGTCCCTATCACAATGTCTGGTGCCAATATTTTATTAGGAAATAAAGATGCATTTTTTTTCAGTTTTGCATCCATCATTAATAAAAAGCCCATAATTTATAAAGTAACAGTATTATACCGTCTTGACATACATATTAAAAAAGTTCAGTCCCTAAGAAAACTATTAATGCATTTTTTATAATTGTAAATTTATTTCATTGTATTTTTTTACAAAAAAAATAAATGTTGGTAACTATTGGGGAGTGTGGGAGGTAAGGGGTTAATTTAAAATGTAAAAACAGGTCTTTGCATTTAAAAAAAGTACTTTTAGATGTAGTTTTACTATTTGGCCACAAGATGGCCTCAGTCTTTTTTTTGTTAAATGTCCTGTAAGCGAAATATGTATGCTTACAGGAAGTGTACTGAAGATGGGAAACTTTTATGTATTAGAATGATCGTGCAGCTTCTCATAAAAGGCGCCGATAATTGCTACGGGGACTTAGATCAATGATTAGGAATTGCTTTCCCATTCATTGATCTCCTGGCGGGCAGATGGCAACCTGAACGAGCGCACAAATAAGCGGGAGCGGGTACAGCAGTGGTAGCAGCGGGAGTACGTATATTTACTCCCCTGGGCGGTTAGATGAAGTCTGCAGGGGAGTAGATATACTGTACTGGAGCTGTGAAGTGGTTAAAAGGGAAATAAAAACTCGAGATGCTAGCATAATATTGCCCCTGTTTAACTCTCTAGTAAGGCCACATCTGGAATATGGAATTCAGTTCTGGGCACCACATTACAAAAAAGATATTGCAGTTTTAGAGCAGGTGCAGAGACGAGCAACAAAATTGATGCGTGGGATGGAAGGTCTCACTTATCGAGAAAGGTTAGATAAACTGGGTTTATTTAGTCTAGAGAAAAGACGCCTTAGAGGGGATCTAATTAACATGTATAAATACATCAGAGGGCAATATAATACCTTGGCGGATGAGCTTTTTGTCCCTAGGCCTTCTCAAAGGACTAGAGGACATGATCTGCGCATGGAGGAAAAACGTTTTAGCCATTTATTTAGGAAAGGGTTCTTTACAGTAAGAGTGATTAAGATGTGGAATGCATTGCCACAGGAAGTCGTTATGGCAAACTCTATACCTGCATTTAAAGGGGGCTTAGATGCTTTCCTTGCGTTGAAAGACATCCATGGCTACAATTACTAGGTAATGCCTAATGATGTTGATCCAGGGATTTTATCTGATTGCCATCTGGAGTCGGGAAGGAATTTTTCCCTTTAGGGGCTAATTGGACCATGCCTTGTAAGGGTTTTTTCGCCTTCCTCTGGATCAACAGGGATATGTGAGGGAGCAGGCTGGTGTTGTACTTTATACTGGTTGAACTCGATGGACGTATGTCTTTTTTCAACCAAAATAACTATGTAACTAGGGGCCCGAAACTCACCAGTCATGTTCCCCCTAAGGGTCCCTACAATGCTAGAAAATTTGCCACTGCTGATCAATTGCCCTTTGAAAAGATGTGAGATTTTGGAACTGTAAATAGGAGGCCCAATGAAAGCCTATGGGGGATTTTACCAATTTTGGACCCCTGTAACTCTGGTTTGCAGAGATGTAGGGACCCCATCTTTGGAATCCAAGTCTAACAATATGTCTTCTACCTGCATGAGACATTTCGTGAAATTCAGACGTTGCTAACGGCCATGGCTGAGATTTATGTACGTCACCATCACTACCATTGAAATAGCCCAAATAAACAGGTTTTTGTGACCCTAGGCTATGACCTCTTCGGCCTAGGACTGCATTGAACGCAACCCACGCATTGTGCGCATTCTGGACAACACCAATTACTGGGTTTATACCCTTCTGGATCCACGGTACAAACACAATGTTCCAAAACTGCTTGAAGAAAGAGTCAGACAGGTCAAAATGGAAGAATACCAGCAGGCCCTTGTGGAGACTTTAAAGAGGAGATTGACATCCTCCCCCTCCTCTAGCCAGTTGTACGCCGACAGACTGACTTCCGCAAACCCAGGACGACCAGGAGGGCAGCAAACAACACAAGCCGCAGCTAGTGCCCAAAAGGGAATGGTATCGGCAGTGTCCTTGGAGTGGGAACATTTTCTGACACCCATGCAGCAGCACACAGAACAGCAAGCGTGCAGATCCACCTCCAACACCGATCGCCTGGAGAAGATGGTCAAGGACTACATGTCAGATGGCATAGCTGTGTTGAACAATCCATCTGCACCCTTCAACTATTGGGTATTGAAGCTAGACACCTGGCACAAACTGGCAATGTACGCAATAGAGGTGCTGGCTTGCCTGGCAGCCAGCGTTATGTTGGAACGCTGTTTCAGTGCTGCCGGAGGCATCGTCACAGATCGGCGTATCCGCCTCTCCACAGAAAATGCAGACCGTCTGACTCAAATTAAAATGAATCAATCCTGGATTGGAAACGACTACGCAACACTCCCGGACCCCAACCAAGTAACATGAACAATGAACATCTGTGATGGGTTAGCGTTTCCGGTCCCTGTTTATTGAACCTCTCATCTGTATTACATTTATGACTGCATGGCGACAAAACGCAAATTGCTATCCGCACGCTTCTTGTCCTCATGCAAGGCCTGAGTTGTTGTGTCTCAAAGCGTGGCCTTCTCCTCCTGCGCCACCCTCCTCCTGTTCCATCACGTGTGCTACTGCTGGGTTAGCGTTACCGGTCCCTTTTCCTGGAACCTCTTATATGTATTACATTTATGACTGCATGCCGACAAAAAGCATGTTACCTGTGCAAAGAAAACAGACATTTCCCGCATTTAAAAGACAGTTTTCCCTTTGAAACTTTAAAATCGATTTTCTCAAAAACTATAAGCTCTTTTTGCTAATTTTTTTTCCTCTTGTACCCACTCCCAAGGTGCACATACCCTGCAAATTTGGGGTATGTAGCATGTAAGGAAGCTTTACAAAGCACGAAAGTTCGGGTCCCCATTGACTTCCATTATGTTCGGAGTTC
Source organism: Hyperolius riggenbachi (assembly GCF_040937935.1). Taxonomy (NCBI): domain Eukaryota; kingdom Metazoa; phylum Chordata; class Amphibia; order Anura; family Hyperoliidae; genus Hyperolius; species Hyperolius riggenbachi. The sequence continues at coordinate 141,569,697 of NC_090649.1, forward strand.
GGGTCGAACACCCGAACATCGCGGCGATGTTCGGCGAACGTTCGCGAACCCGAACATCTAGGTGTTCGCCCAACACTAGTCAGCAGACACATGGCAGTCAATCATCTAGCACCCCCTCCTGGACCCCCCACCCCCCTATCAAAAAGCAGTTGTGGTGGCCATATTGGATTCATTCTCTGCTGTCTGCTGACAGTTAGTGAGAGCAGGGTCAGACTTGCTGCAGATAGGTAGCAAAAGCATTAGCTAGGCCTGTGTTCTTGTTCCTCACTTGCTGTGAAAGCAACCGAAACAGCCCTTTTGAGGGCTAGCACATCAGTCTCCTGTGGTTTTTTTGTGTGTGACACTCCACATCCCACTGACACCCAGAGCTGTGTGCACACTACTGCTGTTGCTACAAAGGGAAGGTCTGAGCTATTAAAAAAAATGAAATCTACTTACCTGGGGCTTCCTCCAGCCCCTAGCAGCTGATCTGTACCATGCCGCAGCTCCACTCTCAGCTGTTGTCTCCTGGTGCTGAGGACGACCTTGCGCCTCCGCGAGCGCTTCTGTGAATCAAATCCACGTGGTCGAAGTGTACGACGCAGGTGCAGTAGAGGACGGCCTGGAGAGGCGCCGTCGGGTCCGAGAGCCTGCGGCAGTGAAGCTGTGGTGTGGGACAGATCAGCTGCTAGGGGCTGGACGAAGCCCCGGGTAAGTAGATTTTTTTTAATAGCTCGGATGTGTCCTTTAAGTTGCACGCACAGTACCACTCCAGTGCATAATTATTTCACTGTATCCTGAAAGTACTATTGCATTTCTCTGTGTGTGACATTCCACAGCCCACTGACACCCAGAGCCGTGCATAATGTGATTTCTGCCCTTTAGAGATTAAAACCAGACTTTGCGTCAACTCAGTAATTTTTGGTGGGACTTTTGGCATGTATCTCCCTCTGGCATGCCAAAGTCCTGGTGTTATACCATTTGAAACAACTTTTCCATTACTTTTGTGGCCAGAAACAGTCTTTGTAGGTTTTAAAATTCGCCTGCCTATTGCAGTCTATGGCGGTTTACGAACATTTGCAGAAGTTCGCGTTCGCTGTCTGCAAACGGAAAATTGTATGTTTGTGACGTCACTAAATAAAATACCTTCTTAGACAGTGTATACCCCCTTACAAACAGTCTTTAGTCCAAACATAGCTAATAGTTCTATGCATTCTTTTGCTAACACTTGAACCTCAGTAGGTATTTTCTAGCCAAGACACATTAGTGATTATCCCTCTAGAGCAGGGGAAGGGAACCTATAGCTCGGGAGCCAGATGTGGCTCTTTTGATGGCTCCATCTGGCTCAAAGACAAATCAGTAGGGGTTGATTCACTAAGCTTAGTGTGCCAGCGCAAGTAAAATTTTCAGATTAGGCATGCTACTACCGTAGCATGCACTACTTACTCAACCTTTCCCAAAACGGCCACTCCAATTGTCCCACTCTGGACCCTCTAAGGTCCAGTGACTTTGTAGAGCGAGATCCCTGCACTTTGATTGGCCCAATAGGCTGCCTGTCACTTGACAGGCAGCCTATTGGGCCAAAGTGCAAGGATCTTGTCCTACAAAGTGAATCAACCCCCCAAGGCAGCTAACTAATTGTACAAGCTGTTAGTCGGTATACTCCTGTCTGGCTCTTGGGGAAATTGCTGATGTTGCTGAAACCCAAGAGAAGCTGATCAACTGTATACACATCACCATGACAACAGGAATGTGCAGACTGTCCCAGTTCGAAACATATTGTATGGCTCTCACGGAATTACATTTTAAAATATGTGGCGTTTCTGGCTCACTCAGCCAAAAAGGTTCCTGACCCCTGCTCTAGAGCTATCCTCACCTATAAGCAAATTTCTGAGCATTAAATCTATATCTCCCTTAGCATGTAACTAACTACCATCAAATCCAACATTATATCAAATCACTAGGTATTACAAGCACCGTTGATAACCTGACACCCTTTGAAAGATTATGTGCTGATAGATACACACAGCCTCATCTTATTTCATTGATTTATCGCTTCTTCTTCACTACCCTGTGTTGTAGGACACCAGATGTAATAAACTGGAATTCTACCACAAATTGCTGGAGGTATCAGGGGTCTCCTGGGAACTCTGCTCCTAATTTTCTGGGAATGCCAATGTATTAGACCATTTTGAAAAATGATAGCTCACCTACTGCAGCAGATATAGAAAACACATGTTTATTTATTGTATTTATAAAGCGCCAACATATTACGCAGCGCTGAACATTAATTTAGGTTACAGACAATATTTAGGGGTGACATACAGCAATATGACAATACAGGAATACAAGAAAACCAGATCACACACCATAGTATGAGTACCAGGTAATGCTTAGTCAGTCACTGGATGAAGCATGGAGATTAGGCAAGTTAGGTTCACTCAGATGAATAGCATGGGTTCACAGTAATGGAGGTGCAAGATCAGGTAGGACACAAAAGGAGGAGGACCCTGCCCAAAGGCTTACAATCTACATAGTTACATAGTTATTTGGGTTGAAAAAAGACATACGTCCATCGAGTTCAACCAGATGTGTAATGTATAGCACTTACATTATTACTTGGCTATTCTTTACCCAATCTCTCAAGTCCCACAAACTTTCATCCTAAATCCTTGCAGTGGCCAAACAATCCATTGCACAATCATAGAGTCCTCCAACAAAAGATATACTGCTAGATAAGATCTCAGATATAAAGTACTGTATATACTCGCGTATAAGCCTAATTTTTCAGCATAAAAAATGTGCTGAAAAGTTACCCCCTCGGCTTATATGCGAGTCAATGGAGCAAAATAGCTGGTGGAGCAGGTTTTGTTACTGGCAGAGGAGCATAAGGATTGGGCACTAGTGATCCTGCTCTTACCAGCTTGTGCCCTACTGTGTCCGTGCCCCCATCCCCTGCAACATGGTGTGCAGAGTGTGCTGCTCAAGACTACCTGTGGAGCAGAGTGTGCAAGCCTACGTGTCAGCGGTGCAATGATTGGGGATTCTCCATGTGTGGAAATCGCTGTCTCATATATATGACGCAAGCTAGTGGCATCTTGAGACACAGCTGTATGATCCTGGGGCACATCTGGCTATGGGGAGGGGGACTGACTTGTACTGAGGGAACATCTGGTTACTGTGGAGGGGGCTATACTGTGGAGGGGGCTTATACGTGAGTCAATCACTTTTCCCTGGTTTCTGAGGGAAAAGTGGGTACCTTATACCAGGGCCGGCCTTAGGTTTCACAGCGCCCTGAGCGAAACCTGATTTTGGTGCCCCCCCCCATTCATCCTCTTCACGCACGCACACATACGTAGGCAGATCCCCCCTTTATTATATAAAGGCAGATTCCCCCCTTTAGTGTATGTATAGGCTAGGCTTGCAGATCCTCTTTTAGTGTATATAGGCAGATCCAAGACTATGACTATGGTAGGATTAGCTTGTGAGTTTCGCTGAGGACAGCCAGTGACATGACTATGTACTTTGTAATGTGCTGCAGAAGATGTCAGTGCTATATAAATGCATAATAACAATATGGTAGGACATTAGACTATGACTATGGTGGGGATTAGATTGTGAGCTCCTCTGAGGACAGTCAGTGACATGACTATGTACTATGTAAAGTGCTGCAGGAGAGGTCAGTGCTATAGAAATACATAATAATAATAATAATAATATGGTAGGACATTAGACTATGACTATGGTAGGATTAAATTGTGAGCTCCTCTGAGGACAGTGACATGACTATGTACTCTGTAAAGTGCTGCAGAAGATGTCAGTGCTATATAAATACATCATAATAATATGGGAGGACATTAGACTATGACTATGGTAGGATTAGACTGTGAGCTCCTCAGAGGACATTCAGTGACATGACTATGTACTCTGTAAAGTGCTGCAGAAGATCATGTCAGTGTTATATAAATGAATGATAATAATAATATTAATATGGTAGGACATTATAGGGATGCAGATAGACTTAGGCAAAGAAGGTGGACGCGGGGGGGGAGGGGGGAAGAATGGAAGGTGGGCGGGGGGGAGCATGGAAGGTGGGCACAGGGGGGACGCATGGAAGGTGGGCGGGGGGGGGAGCATGGAAGGTGGGCACAGGGGACGCATGGAAGGTGGGCACAGGGGACGCATGGAAGGTGGGCACAGGGGACGCATGGGGAAGGTGGGCACAGGGGACGCATGGGGAAGGTGGGCACAGGGGACGCATGGAAGGTGGGCACAGGGGGGCTGCATGGAAGGTGGGCACAGGGGGGCTGCATGGAAGGTGGGCACAGGGGGGCTGCATGGAAGGTGGGCACAGGGGGGCTGCATGGAAGGTGGGCACAGGGGGGCTGCATGGAAGGTGAGCACAGGGGACGCATGGAGAAGGTGGGCACAGGGGGGCTGCATGGAGAAGGTGGGCACAGGGGGGCTGCATGGAGAAGGTGGGCACAGGGGGGCTGCATGAGAAGGTGAGCACAGCACAGCATGCAAGGAAGGTGGGCACAGGTGGATGCCAGGAGAGTAGTCACACAGAGAGATGCACAGGGAGAGAGGGTGAACACAGGATAGAGACAGAGATGGACACAAGACTAGAGATCAAATGACAGAAATAGGAAGCCAGAATATATCACCTCCTCCCTCTCTGGCTGAGTGTCCCTCAGTTTGGCTGTGTCTTTGCTCCCACCTCCATGTACGGCTTGCAGGCTAGTATCATAGTTATCTGTCTCCGATCTCCCCCTCCGTGTACAGCTGCTGCCAGCCAGCCTGCCTGGTCTCTGGTCTTCCTCTCTCCTCCTGGTTCAGCTCCCAGTCCTCGTCTCCCTCCACTGCTCCTCACTCCTCTTAGTACAAATTTCGTGCCACAGTAGCTGCTGAACGCTGACACGCATCACGCAGCTGAAGAGACATCAAGAAGGGAGGAAGCAGGAGGAGGGGTAGGCGGGGCACTGGTCCTTCTACTGCTAATCAGCAGCTCAGTATTGACGAACACTGAGTACGAACTTGGGCGGAGCTACCATGGAAGATGGACCTGCCAGAGCCCGCAGCCAATATTCGCCAGAACGGCAGGAGCGCCCCTGGAAGCTGGCGCCCTGAGCGACCGCTCTGGTCGCTCAGATCAAAGGCCGGCCGTGCCTTATACATGTGTCGCCGTATATGCGAGTATATATGGGTACATGAAGGAGCTAATGGTAAGAAGAATGAATAATGCTGGGAACACACAATGCAATTTCCCGTCCAGTCGACGGGTGATCGGACGGGAAGTTGTAGCATGTGTATATGTCCAAACTGCTCCCAATCAATACAAGGATTGATTTTCCAATGATAACTTCGCAAAATCGATTCCTTTCTTGATCAGAATCAGATTGGATATGTTGGAAATAATCACCTGCATCTTGGGTTCCCAGCATAACTCTCTTGACATCAGGTTCTATGGCACCTTTGGGATGTTTGGCAGATAACCGTTTGGGAGGGACAGAGTTCTGCTTAACCTGCTAGGTTCTGATCCTGGAATATTAACCACTACCATAATAAGTATCCTCGATATACAAACATAATTCCTGTGTGGCGACAGACTAACCCTCATTATTTGAATATTTTATTATTGTTCTGTATTTTCTTGAGTACTTTTGCTTACTGTAAATAACTATTTCTGTTTTGTACTATTTTGTGGCTACTTTATCCACCTGAATCATTTATATAAAGATGTATTGATCTGTTTATATGATTTTACATGAGCAAAACAAACAGATAATATATACAGTATCTCGCAAAAGTGAGTACACCCACACATTTTTGTAAATATTTTATTATATCTTTTTACGAGACAACACTGAAGATATGACACTTTGATACAATGTAAATTAGTCAGTGTTCAGGTTGCATAACAGTGTAAATTTGCTGTTCCATCAAAATAACTCAACACAGCCATTAACATCTAGGCCACTGGCAGCAAAAGTGAGTAAACCCCTAAGTGAAGAGCGTCACAATTCTGCACAGTTAAACATTTTCCATCTGGGGTCATGTTACTTATTAGTGTTATGGTGCCATACATGGTACAATAAAAACGTAAAATTTTTCTGTTTATTTAACCAAAACAATAGAATCGAATGAAAGTTGAAACAAATCTTTTTTTAATCAAAAAAACAAACGATTATCCCGTTTTTTCGATACAAATCTGATCGGAGAGGTTGGAAAAAAATTGTATATTCGATCTAACGGAATAATTGAACAAAGTAAAAAAAAGAACCAATTGTACCATGTATGGGCACCATTACAAGGACTCTTTTTCAAACTGGTCACTGAAAGTTTAACATGGCACCTCATGGCAGAGAACTCTCTAAGGATCTTAAAAAAAGAATGAATGCTTTACATAAAGATGGCATTGGCTGTAAGAAGATTGCCACACCCTTAAACTGAGCTGCAGCACGGTGATCAAGACCATACCGGACAGGTTCTACTTAGAACTGGCCTTGTCATGGTCGACCAAGGAAATTGAGTGCACATACCCATGCTCTAATTTGATCTCTCAGCTGTGTCAGCTGCCTACCTTGGCAGAGCAGCTAATTTGTAAACACAGGATGTTAAACCTATGCCTGCTTTGATGAAAGCAGGAAGTAGATACACTGCAGATGTATTGCAGGATTTCTATCAGCTGTTTTGTTTTTAGATTATTATGCTATTGCTTATATTTTAGAGTACCGTAGATAGGAAGTTTTCAGTTCAGGTCCGCTTTAAATCACTAACCTTACTGTATAGTTTACAACAATAGGGAGCATCCCCAGTCTATATCATATGTTTGCTGCTTAGCTAAAGTTGAAAATAGATGACAAACTAAGCTGTGGAAAATGTCTATAGACTGCTGCCTAAAAGGGGTAAATGGTTCTGCAGAACAGAGAGATGTGAAGTGTACAAACATGAAAGGAAGGCCACCCTTAGCAATGGTGTCAATAGAACAGCGCGGAATGTTATCAGGAGGAGAGATCTGCATTCAGGTGTCGGCCAAGGCACAAGTACGAAAGAGGAAGGCATACAGAGGAATATGATTGCTTGGCCATATTTATACTTCTTTTAAAAGATTAATCTCCCAGCTGTGCTGATTCTGCACTTTGGGCAAGCTCAGGAGGCCAAAGATTCATTGTGTTTAATAATTGACAGTTCAATAGAGCAGTGATGGTTTTTAATCTGGAACTAATTCAGCCACTGTCTCTGCCTCACTGACCCTTTCTTTTTGCAGTGAAATTCTGTAGGCATACGCCACAAGTTTGTCATCGGCATTAATTGACCTTGTTTATTCTGGAGGAGCTCGGAGAGAATTGGCTGTACTTTATTCTGATTAGCTATGGTGTGATGTTCAGTGCCTTACAATACTTTTACCAGATAAGGCCATAATAGAGTGAGAAGGAGGATAAGCTTTTTGTTGAGTAAGGTTTATTTCATTGTACTTGTGATGCAAGAAGTCGAAACTGCAACAAGGGCATAATACAGCAGAAGCTGACTATACACTTTTATATTTCACCTCAAAATACTGAGCAACATTGTACATAGGAAAAGGTAGATCTGTAAGAGCATCTATATAGCACTGTATTTTTTTACTTTCTCATTATAAGCAAGTCACAGAACACAGTAAGCGTGAGACAAGCAGTTTCATATTTAGTATCATCCTTGTCACCCAGGCTCAGTGCACAGAGCTGTCATTAGCAATTTCTGGGCCCCACACTAAAGGTGGCCACTAACGGTCCAATTTCTAGCGAAAAATCATTAGAGCGATCAGAAATTCTGATCGGATTGGTTGTAAATAATCTCCATTGGTGGACACAATCGATTATGAACGAGTGAAAAAAATGTCACCCGAATGAATTTTCGTCAAACCAAAATTTGGATTTCCTTGTTGGTTGTGATAGATAGCAAGTAAAGATTGGTTTGTTGATGGTGTAGTGAACGATTTACTACAATATTTCAGTTCCGATCAGAATTTCTGATAACTCAAACAATTTTTCGCTAGAAATTGGACCATTAGTGACTACCTTAAGTAAAGTTGTTTCCACCCATAACACATACAAACTCATGCGTAGTCAATCAGGTTTAGATTTTTTACTACAATGTAAAAGAATTCTTTGCTATTGCTGCGTATATTATTAATCCATCAATCCCACCACTAAAAGAACTTAGATTGACACTTTCATTGCATTCTGTTTTCAATGATTTCAACATCTACTGGTAATCTATAGAAATCATTGCAAAGAATGTGCGCACTCTTAAAGAGAAACTCCAACCTAGAATTGAACTTTATCCCAATCAGTAGCTGATACTCCCTTTTACATGAGAAAAATAATGCTTTTCACAAACAGACCATCAGGGGGCGCTGTATGACTGATTTTGTGCTGAAACCCCTCTTACAAGAAGCTCTGGGGACCGCGGTACTCTGGGCAAACTGCCACAATGTAACAATGTTCACAGACAGGAATTAGCTGTTTACAGCTGTCTCTAACAGCCAAAACAGCTAGGAGCAGCTACATAACCTGCCCACAGTAAAAATGTCACCATGTAATAAATGTCAGAATGTAAATCGGGGAGAGGAAAGATTTTACAATGAGCAAACACTGACTAAATCATTTATACATAATTATGGTAAAAAATGAAGCACTTTTTTTACTACATTATTTTCACTGGAGTTCCTCTTTAAGCTAGGTACACACGTGATTATTCTTGCCTGGCACTAGCACACAATGAAGAATAGGAACAACATATATATATAAAATTTAAAAGAGCAAAAACTGATACGAAGGCCATATATGAGGTCTGTATATAAAGTTTATTTGAAGCCAACTAATAAGGCTAAGAACATTTAAAACAGGGCCAGCCGTCAACAAGCCAATAAAAAAGGCCCCTGATCATAAGCAATATGAAAGTGAAAGCACCGTAAGTATAACATATTGAACAATAAGTTATACCCTACTATATCAGGAAAATAATATAGAGTTTTCCCAGTTCTCTCAGAGAGTTGTGGAAATGTCTACAGTGTCACAACATAAGTAAATAACAGTTTATAATAATTTGACACTGAACCACAAACAATCTGAGAGAAAAATTACTGTGTATGTATATATATATATATATATATATATATATATAGGTAGATCTCAAGATAGGGATATTAGTATGATCAGGGGCCTTTTTTATTGGCTTGTATTAAATGTTTTTAACCTTGTTAGTTGGCTTCAAATAAACTTTATATGTTGTACAGACCTCATATATGGCCTTCGTATTAGTTTTTGCTCTTTTAAACATGTATATATATATATAGGGGTTGTTCCTTTTCTTCATTGTGGACTAGTGTCTGTAATAGGTCTAAGACTCACTTCCCCCTTTATACATATTTTCCTGGTAGCAACACTGTTTGCATAACTATGCTTGCTCGCTCTCTTTTTTTGGATTTTTAATCATACTCTTGCCCGGCAGGCATCGTGAATCAATTCCTTGGCCGACAGTTGGTGCAAGCATCTCTAGAGTAAGTACATGACCTTTTTTAGGAGGGCTACCTATTCAGTTCAAAACTATTATCTACTTACACATTAACCTCTTCACCAGGGCCGGTCCTGGACTTTCTGCTGCCTGAGGCAAAGATCATGAAGGCGCCTCCCCCCCCCGGTCGACAACGGCCGGCGGCAGCCAGCCAAGCTCATCATCATAGTCACGGTCACCACGGCGGCGCTCAGTGACTGACCGTGTCCGTGACAATCAGGCAGGGCAGCAGAGTGGGCGGCAGCCGCCGCCATCAGCAGGCTTAGGCAGCGCTGCGTCACAGCCTTGGAGGAGACAGGAGAGGCCACAGAGCTCGGAGTCGTCGGACTCGGAGGCCGGGCCCGGCGGCATCATAGGTGGCACGTGGCAGCAGAACTGGCGGGCGGGCGGTGCACAGCTTAATGGGTGGCGGGTCCCAGCCAGAACACAGTCCGGGCGGTCTAGTTCTCAGCGGAGGGTCACTCACCGTGTGTGCAGTGCAGGCACGGGGTCGGTGACGGGGTCGGGCACCAAAGGAGCAGCCGGACTTCACTGCAGAGTCTGCACTGCAGCCTGCACTCTCTCTCCTCTCCGCAGTCACACTTCTTCTTTATGTCTGGTGCCGCCCCTCCACTTCCTGCCGCCTGAGGAACCTGCCTCACCCCGCCTCATGGGCGGGCCGGCCCTGCTCTTCACCCACAAGAAGTTTTTACCCTAATGGACCAGAACAATTTTCACCTGTCAGCGCTCCTCCCTTTTATTTGGTAATAACTATATCACTACCTATCACAACAAAATGATCTATACCTTGCTTTTTTGCCACCAATTAGGCTTTATGTGGGTAGTACATTTGCTAAGAAATATTTTATTCTATATGCATTTTAATGGGACAAATAAGAAAAGAATGGAAAAAAAATCATTATTTCTCAGATTTCGGCCATTATAGTTTTAAAATAAAACGTTCTTCTGTGGATAAAACCCACACATTTTATTTGTCCATTTTTTCAGTTATTAAACCATTTAAATGATATCCCTATGACAATGTATGGCGACAATATATTATTTGGAAATATAGGTGTAATTTTTCCGGTTCTGGAGCCATGAAGAGGCTCCAACAGGACGTTTTAATGCCACAGCTTGTCTGGAAATGGTTAAGGAGAAAGGACACGCTTTTGTTTTCCATAATAATTTTTATTTTGGACTCAAGATACATAAAACATATCAATTTACTTCATAACTGTAAGAATTACAGAAGTGAAACAAACTCTTACTAGGGTATTCTGTGGCAATCTAACCACAACCAATATTGTGAATTAGCTAGAAGCCAGCAAGAATTCCTAGTTACTTTGGGTGATTGGAGCAGGGATTACAGACCTACCAATCACAGTGCTAGTCAGAGGGGCAATAAAGTCTTAAAGTGAACATCCAGACTAAAAATCTACTCAGCAGCACTGAAAAGGTTTGGCATTTCTTTAACAGTTCCACAGCATCAGAACTTAGTTTTTAATACCCAAGCCTCATTTTTAGCTGCACAGAAGAAAACTGCCCGGGCATTTTTCCCCTGATGCTGTGCAAAACATGATGGGATTTCTGATGTTGTTGTTCTCCTTCTGCTGTTTTGGCACAAATTTGTTTTTTTTTTATTTTGAATTTGAGATTTGAAGCCTAGCGCACACAGCTGGGAAGGGTGATCAGGACACAGGACAGTTAGAACTGTGTCTCATGCTCCCTATCACCTCCTTTCAACAAAAACGATGGCTGCCCCCATGAAAAAGATGACTGCCTCCATAAAATCACAAATATTTGCCTGTTCTTTTAAAACAGGGTGGGTAAGAGATTATATTACCTATCTATTTTAATTAACATAACTAATGCAACTTAATGACAGTATGTTTGTTTAGGCTGAAGTCCCCCTTTAAAGGGACTCCGAGCTCTAAATAAAAACGAAATTGTTACTCACCTGGGGCTTTCTGCAGCCCACCGTAGGTCGGGAGGTCCCACGGCATCCATATGGCTCTTCTCCCAGGGCCTGGCCAGAAATGGCTCCCCGTGCATGCGCAATATTGTCACGCCGGCCGCTGTGATGACGCGAGGCGGCCGGCGTGGTGACAACAGACGTGACATTTCAGGAAGAAGGAGCCCTACACTCCGGGAGCCGCCGGGGAGCCATTTCTGGCTCGGAGTCCCTTTAAATCAAGAGGCTTAAAGGAGATAGAAAGTGTGTAGTATATCAAACAAGTAGTACTACATAATGAAATAGGTATTTTCAAATATCATAATGTCGGCCTTCTAAATATAGTAGAAGTAAAAAGCAACACTGTATAAAAGCTCTGTAGCCTATCATCCGAGAGTTTGAGTAAAATAAAATATATAATGGAGTGGCTTAACTTGTGAACAATAACAGTACCACTTATCCAAAACCAAAAAGTGATCATATACAATCATGTTCTGACAGTTTTCATAAGAACAGATTTTGCTTATATACGTTTAATTCTTATTGTTAGAAGCCTTGACCTTATAAAGTTTTCCATAATCATCAGGGCCGGGCCGAGGCAGAGGCGAGAGAGGCTTCAGCCTCAGGGTGCAGTGTAGGAGGGGGCGCAAAACTCACTCAGCTACTATTCCCCTATTGTGTATGAAGCAGAGAGAAATAAAAAAAGTGGGATACATGGCAGTGACTGCAAGCCAGATAACTAGAGATTAAGGTGTTGGGAGGATAGGGGGCCCTGGGGCGCCTTTTAGTCTAATAGCAATCAGTGTGTGACGGCTGAGGTGGGAGGGATGGAGGGGAGCACTTTGGTGTCTCAGCCTTGGGTGCTGGAGGACCTTGTTCCGGCTCTGATAATCATATTACGTCTAAAGAGAAAGGACACTCTTTTGAGGATATTGAAGTGAACATTTCAGATAGAGAATAAACTTGTCTTATAGGAGTGGCAAAGAAGGCCACCTGTGTCACATTGGAACAGCCATTCCTAATCTATTTTACCATGCTTACCTGGAAGTTTACTATACAAAGTCTTCAGGCAGGCACTTAAAGAGTGCCTAAATTGACATGTGACATGGGCCCTGATTCACCATGCACCAATAAGATTGCCTTCCTCATGCAGCGCATAGCAATTTTACCGGTACTAACACTGAGAGATCACATGTTAAACCATTAACGTTACTGGATTAAAGTGCGTGTTGCTATGGTAATGTCCACCTTAACCTGAAAACATGCTTAGCGCTAATGGGTTAACAGGTAGTTCTCTACTGACATTACTGGTAGAATTGCCATGTGCTGCCTAGGCACTGCAATCTTACCCATGCATGGTGAATCAGGGCCAATATGAGCTAAACATAGGTTTACACACTATACTGCTAGTGCTATTAATAACTTGTGTTATTTTATTTGCATAGCAAATGTTAAAAAAAACAGTGCTGTTATTTATGCATGCAATGTGGTGGTCAAACAGTCATCTAAATTCAGCCCTGATTCTCCTGAAAAGTATAAAGAAAAGAAACCTCTTTTCTCTGGCTGTGCAAACAATGCTGATAGCAATAGAGTACTCTCATCCTCCCAAGCTAATTGTCTGTTAAGGGGCTGAATGTAAGAGGGTTTACATCACACTGATATGACTGCTGTGCACATTCCACGGTCAAAATGAAACCTTACTTTAAATATATATATATATATATATATATATATATATATATATATATATATATATATATATATATACTGTATATATATATATATATATATATATATATATATATATACTGTATATATATATATATATATTTATATATATATATTTATATATATATATATATATATATATATATATATATATACATATATACATACACAATAATGTTTGCTTTAATACTTGTATAAAGACTGCCAATAAGAGAAGGTGTTTTAGCCGATTACCTGTGCTTATTACTGCATAACTACATCAGTCATTTATTAGAACTGATTAAAAAGATAATTCTGCTTGCAGCAAAGAATTGAGGTTCATGCCGCTACCGGGTTCCTCCAGGCACAGAGATTGACCTTTGCCGCAAATAATGCCCCAGGTCCCACCTTTAAGCCCCTCTGGGCTCTGAAATTTGCCTTCTTCACTGCAAATCGCGGCATTTATACTGGACGCAATTTGAGAGAGAGAAGGTAAATTTCACCTTCATAGCGAGCGTGGATGCCATAATTTGCATAGCCGCATGCCTTGGCACCCGCAATCCTATTGGTGCCAAAATTTACCTTTTTTGCTGCAAATTGTGGGGGTAGGTTAAGCTTAGGAGGGGGGTTGCTTAAGTGTTAGGCATAGCTAGAGGGAGTTCTTAGGGTTAGAGGGAGGGGTTTGTGTGAGAGTAAAATATCTGTAAAGATTTTGATATTTTACTATTGGAAGTAGAATATCGGTAATTTACCAATATTCAGCTAGCATCAATCCCCTGTGCCCTTTTTTCCAGGCGCTTTTTTTGAGTGTTTGCAAAAACTGAATTGTATTAGTGTAAACAGGGCACCACAGTTAACAATGGTATTCATGATACACTTGTAATCAGCAAGGTGCAGGTGAATCGCGTGTGATCCGATTTTTTTTATTGAAACACACGTCCCTTTGAGTAAAGAAATGTCTCCTAGCATGCAAATATGTATCCAGTCAAAGCATTTTAATTTTTTTTCTTTGGTTATACAAGAACCTTTACAGAAATATTGTGCTGAATTAATGAATCCTATTACTGCACGTTGCAGTGTACAAAATCCACCAGAGTATTCACTGTAACAGTGGTAGTTTCAACATTAATGAATTCTACAGTCAGTTAAAGGTTATTATTAAATATCAGCTTTCAAGGAGGTTTGTGTTTCAAAGTTTGCATAATTTGTAAAATAATATCCAGCTGAAAACAAACAAATTACTATAATTGTGTTTCACATACATAATTTTGACCTTACTTGCACCCTGTAGAAGTGAAAGATTGCACCTGCCATGCACTCAGCTGCATCTGCCAGCCTAGCGAGAGCTTCTGTATAATACTATCAGTGCAGGTCAAGTATCAAGCCTCAGTGGGAGTGATTTTCTGTAAGAGATGCACAGTGAAGAGAGCAAAGTGAAAATGTGTTTATTGCAAAGATCCAGCCATCTGCAGAGGTGTGTGTCTTCTGTTTAATCCCACTCAAGATAAATGCTTAACCTACCGACTGTTAATGACAGGGTATGGTTGCCGTAGTAGTTTAAAGTGGACCTGAACTCATGCATGGGACACAAGGAAAACACAGGTTAATCCACCCTGTTTGTGTTTAGAGCGAAGAGTCTCACCTGCAAGTAATCACAATTGTAATTTGAGCTCTCAGCTTTGTCAGCAAAGGAATATCGGCAGCTGCAGCAGCCTCAGCTAATTTGTAAACACAGGATGTTAACCCTTTGTCTGCTTCCATGAAAGCAGGAAGTAGACACACTGCTGATTTATTGCAGGAGTTCTGTGGGCTGTAACAAAGAAATGTTTTTCTTTAAAGGGGAACTGAAGAGAGAGGTATATGGAGGCTGTCATGTGTATTTCCTTTTAATCAATACCAGTTGCCTGGCAGCCCTGCTGGTCTGTTGCTCTGCAGTAGTATCTGATTAAAACCAGAAACAAGCATGCAGCTAGTCTTGTCAGATCAGACTTATAAGTCTGAACCACTGAAACACCGGATCTGCTGCATGCTTGTTCAGGGGCTATGGCTAATAGTATTAGAGGCAGAGGATCAGCAGTGCTGCCAGGCAACTGGTATTGTCTAAAAGGAAATAAACATGACAGCCTCCATATACCTCTCTCTTTAGTTCCCCTTTAAAGATTATTATTCTGTTGCTTCTCTTTCAGAGCAGAGAAGAAGTTCTGAGGTGAGTTCAGTAAGTTAACATGGGCACATGTGTTGGGAATTGAAGACAGGAGGGTGATCTGTGCTGTGCACATGCACCCCTGGAAGTTGGCGCCCTGAGCAACCACTCCGGTCGCTCAGGTCAAAGGCCGGCTATAGGAAGAGGTGGCATCACACCACAATCTCAAACAGGTGAGGGGGACGGGGACAAAAGCCACCCAATGCTCCTTGGGTGGTAAAAAGGGGGCCACCTAACGCAAATACCTGGGGGGATCACAAATGGTGCAAACTAATGCTGCTACCTCGGGTAAGATGAAAAAGGGGCCGCCTAATACTGTTATTTATTTTTATTTTATTTTTTTGGAGGGGGGGGGGGGGATAGTGGAAAAGAGGCTGAACACTAAACAAGGGCGTTCCAAGTCAAGACACATTTTTTTATATATTTATTGATATTTATTTTGGGGGCCAATACTGCCAGATATGTATTTTAGGTGTTAATGCTGCCAGATGTGTATTTTAGGGGTTAATGCTGCCATATGTGTATTTTGGGGGTTATTGCTGCCAAATGATGTGCATTTTGATTAGTTAACACTGCCACATGATGTGTGTTTTGAGGGAGGTTAATACTGCCATATGGGTATTTTTGGGTAAAATATGTGTATTTTGGGGAGGAACACTACTGAATAAAATATATGAATTTTTGAAGGTATGTATATTTTTATATACATTATGTATATTTTTGGAGGAAACAGTGCTAAATTATGGAAAGCACTGGTGTAGAGGAAGCTGACAGGTTGAAGAAGCATTTGAAGGTCAAAGCGGGCGAAGGATGCAGACAATAATACTAGCTGAGGTCAAGGCAAGCAGCAGACTAGGTGAGGTCACGATACAGGCAAAAGTCAAGACAGGTGGCTGAACACTAAACAAGGGCAGTTCCAAGTCAAGACAAGTAAGATCAGCAACAGGGGAAGAAAACAATATGTAATTAGGCAGATGAGGTCAAAAAACTAAACAGGAAAGATATCAGTCACTGACACAGAACACTGATCTGCACAGATAGCAATGACGGTGGAATGCACCTTTAAATGTGTCCTCTTGCCCACCATGCTATGATACAGAAAGATATGCTCTATTTATTAAATCTCGCATATATGATTTTCATGCAAATGAAAAATAACAGATACGTAATCCCTCGGAGATGAGTTAATGGCAAAAGGACCTGGGTTAGGACCCATTTACACTTAATCAGTTGGTGTGCGTAAGTGTGCGTTAGCATGCGTTAGTGCGCGTTGATAGGCGTTTTTTCCATAGCAGTGCACTGTGAAAAAGATTTTAGTTAAAATGCGTTAAGTGTGAAAGGTGCCATAGGAAAACATGGGCATTAAAATCAGTTTTCTGGCCTAGTGCACACCAAAAACCGCTAGCAGATCCGCAAAATGCTAGCAGATTTTGAAACGCTTTTTCTTATTTTTCTGCAGCGTTTCAGCTAGCGTTTTGCGGTTTTGTGTAGCGGTTTTGGTATAGTAGATTTCATGTATTGTTACAGTAAAGCTGTTACTGAACAGCTACTGTAACAAAAAAACGCCTGGCAAACCGCTCTGAAGTGCCGTTTTTCAGAGCGGTTTGCGTTTTTCCTATACTTAACATTGAGGCAGAAACGCATCCGCAATCCAAAATCTGCAGCAGCCCGGGAGTATGCGTTTCTGCAAAACGCCTCCCGCTCTGGTGTGCTCCAGCCCATTGAAATACATTACCCTAGCAGATCCGCACCCGCAAGCGGATCGCAAACTGCAGCCGAACCGCTCTGGTGTGCACTAGGCCTCTTTCAGTTATAACTGAGAGCAACTGATTAAGTGTAAAAGGGGCGTTAGGGTTATCAGATTTGGAGGTTCCCTATGAGAGTGTTCTCATCTGAGCGGTTTCGTTTCTGATCAGCTCAGCAAAGCGCTATGCCTGTACCATTTTCTGAGCATTTTTGCTCAATAGAAGGTATAGGGAAATCGCAAAGCGCTTGAAAAAGCGATTTGTATAGTGATTTCCCCAGCGCTTTGATGAATAAATACATTGTATTTATTAATTTCCAGATCAAAGATTTCACTTGCATCAGGAAGTGAAAAAAGCCGAATTGCTCTCCAAAAGCACTTAGAAAAGCACTTTAAAAAAAACAGCAACCCCCACCTGTTACACTTGGTGGTATATCCTCAACGGTCAGCACACAATGAGGATTCTGACGTGAAGGAGACACACACGCTAGCACAAGGAACCAGGATATCCCCAGTTTAGTGGAGGAGAGGACTGCCTCCAACAGGAGATGTGGCGCACAGAGCAGGCGTAGATCCGAACGGCCACAAATAATCCTTCCACTATAGTGGCTCAGCGCAAGGTAGCGCTGGGCGCATAAACCAGATTTCCGAAGATCAGGACAGGTAACAGAATGAACGTTTGCTTAACTAGTCACTGCTTAAGTTACAGCAAACGTCCAAAACAAGACAGACTGGAATGAGGCAGCCAATGTGATTGCAGCGGTGGCGTGCCTCACAAGAACAGGACAGCATAGTCGGGAAATAGAGTTCAAAGAAGGCAGACGTAATCCACACAAATATACAATAGGTATGATTCCCTAGCATATTACGGTCATGGCTATCAATGAACTACAAACGACTAACTGACATATGTACTGTATATATCGACGATAAACCGATATATGACATAAGCAAGGAACACTAACTAAGAATTGGAGCAGGACTAGGAACAGGACTGAACTAGCTAAGCACGGGTGATCACGATACGCGCAACCTACCAAAACGTGCTGGAAGCTAACTGACTGAACACAGGATACAAACAGTCCGTGTATGCATAAATCAGCGACACTGATGTATTAACATAACACGAATACGAGGAAAATAACAAACATGCTAGTATGCGTATATATCGGCGATGAACCAATATATGACGCAAGACAAGCAAAGTAACAACTTCTGATAACAAGAGCAAGACTAGGAGGACTCGCTAACCCCTTCGCAGGAGTCAGCGCAGTCCACACGGACTAGGAACGAGGTGAGGCTCGGACAGAGTAACAGACTGAATCTGAGACTATGATAGCCCATGGAGCGCTGCAGGAAGCAGTCCTTTATACTGAGGTCATCCAATGGGAGCAGACATGCAGATTCCCACACAGGTGAATGGTAATTAATCACAGGCAACAGCAGGAAAGGGCAGACAAAGATATGCAGTCTGCAAGAAAGGGATTGCCGCTCCATTGCAGCAGACAATGTTTGTTTTCACAAAAGCATATTAACCTGTCAGTAACTTCAGAGCGACTGCAGATGGAATCAACACTCAGTGTAAGCGCACGCAAAACTATGCGAGCAAATGCACGCAAAGAAATCAAAAACTGCTTGTCTTCAGCAAAACTGCAGCAAGCAGTACATGCTGCAGAAGTGATCATAACACCACCTGAGCGCCAGGAGGGGGGGGGAAAAAATCGCCCCGAAAATCGCTGTCATCAGCTATTTTGATTTTAAATGTGAACAAAGCCAAATGGATTGAAACTAGGAATGAGGTTTAGGATAGGTATTAGAAAGGGGATTCTCACTACAGAGATCAGGCATAGTTGGTCAATTGACAGGGGGAAACAATGATAACGCCATGTAAAAAAACACAGAACATACCCAAGTGTCAACCTTGTCACTCTGCACTGACTCCAGTGGCCAGGAACCCATCTGTGGATCCCCTTCTTCTACTTTAGCTCTTTATTGAGCTTCTTTTTCAGTCCTTCCTTGTGTTCATTCTTTGTTGGATAATGAGAGCTGAAAGTACTACTTTACAAGGGGATTAGGTAAACATTGGATGCAACCAGCTTTGCCATTTCACATGCATCAATGCTGGATGTTAGTCAGCCTGTGTAAGCATGAAAAAATACATCTGTAAGGCACTGTATCATGAAAAAACTGTCTTTATATACAGGGCTATTTGGGTTTATTTTAAGTCATGCTGAGGCAGGGAACACTCTAGGAAAAAACACTAGTGCTTTTGCCACTAATGCAAGCCTATGGGCCACATGTAAAAGCGCATATATGTGCATTTTACATTGTGCATTTTTGAAAATGCACAACTTGCTGCATAACCTTCAAAACACATGTAAAACGCAAATAATGTCTCACAGTGGAGATGCAGAGGAATGTGTTTTTACATGCGATTTGGTGCGATTTTTTTTTTAAATATGTTACTGTATTTTATTCCATTGATCATGTAAATAAATTAAAAAATAAAACTTATGTAAAAAAAAAAAAAAACACAGGAAAAACGCATTAAAAGCAAAACTGCACAGTGCAGAAAATGCATGGCTGGCTGTGGCATTTTTATTGACGCTCATGCTGCACCATTTTTATCTGCTGCACCCCCATGGTCCCTAATCCCAACTAACACATGCAACTTCTCCCTGTTTCTAAAATTTGCACATGCACATCATATTAAGTCCCCTTGAAGCAGGGATTTAACTAAACTGTGGATTCTAGCAGCTTATGATTCCTTACCATGTGTCCATACCATGTTAAATAACATTTAAAGAGGAACTCCAGTGAAAATATGTAATAAAAAAGTGCTTATTTTTTACAATAATTATGTATAAATGATTTAGTCAGTGTTTGCTCATTGTAAAATATTTCCTTTCCCTGATTTACATTCTGACATTTATCACATGGCGACATTTTTACTGGTGGCAGGTGATGTCACTGGAAGGAGATGTAGCTTGCTTTTTTGGCAGTTGTAAACAGTTGTTATTTCCCACAATGCAACAAGGCTCCCACAGTGTGATGTCAGTACCTCAGTGCTGTGAGGCTTTGACATTTGTGGGAGGATTTTCACCACAAAATCAGCCATACAGAGCCCCCTGATGATCCGTTTAAGAAAAATAATAGATTTCTCGTGGGAAAGGGGGTATCAGCTACTGATTGGGATGAAGTTCAATTCTTGGTTACGGTTTCTCTTTAAGCAAGATAAAGAAATAAAGCATAATTGTGATACTTGTGTAATCAACAGACATGGCTGCTTCCATTGTGACTGCACCTTGCTGGTTCTGGAGTAAAATGGACACATTCATGTCCTTCAGGTAATGTGGGAGGATATGTCTTGTTCAATTATCAGGCTTTCCATGAATCTTTTTAACTATATAACCGGAATCTGAACTTAGCACAGAAAAAACTTGGCAAAGTCACAAGCTAATTTTGCTGCACTGAGAATCCTGTTCGGTATATAAAATTCATTGTCTGGAAGGATGGCAGTGTCAGAGTGTCACCTCAATGACTGACCGAAACCATCTGTTTTCAGAGGATAATGTCACCTCTTCCCCCTGAATGCAAAGCTCCCCCTGCCATATTTCAGCCCTGCAGGAGCTATCTATCATGGCATTATGGGCCGTTTACGGAGGCTGCAACACTCCTGCACACCATAAATTACCACGATAAGCTTATTTTTTGCCTTTTTCTTTACACCCATATTAGACAATATCCCATTTCAATTTACATTATGCTAGCTTTTATAGATTGCATCCATTGTACGTCCCCACACTGAGCGAGATGTCAAGTAAACATATAGTTTTTGTCTTTCACTGTGTGGTGAATTGAATGCTGCTGTGTACTGTACAAGTGTACATTAAAGTTGAAATAATAGGGAAAATATTTTAAAACAAGCCAAGGGCACTAAAAAGTAAAGGGCACCTTTGTGTTAGAATACTTCCAGCCAAATTATTTCCATAAAAGTAATAGCGCCATTGATAAGACATCTGGTCCACACTGCTCCAGTTTCAAATGTTTGGGGGGCACAAAGGGGGCACGATGGCTGGCTGGTGGGGCCCATTTGGGTGATCAAAATCAATGGTTGTATGGAAAGTTTCAGTATATTTTGCCTAACTCAGGTGATAAAAATAAAGGCTTACTAGTTTCAGCAATAATAGTAATCAATGGATAGTAATTCAGGGAACTTGCAAGGATTATGCAGTATTTATGTCAAATAGATAAGACCCTTATTTTACTTAGCACCTACATAGAGTCTGGCTGACATGGAGAGTTCTTTACAGACCCTATGCTGTTCACTGTATGCTGCTGGAGCCTGGAAACAGTTAACTGTATGTTACTGAGCAGGAGGGCATTCAGAGTGGCACAGTGCTTCAGCATGCCCCAGTGTAGCGCCGCCACTGACTGCCACCCTCATTTTTTTAGCCTGGGAATCTCCCTACAAAAAAATTATTTTTTGCATTAAAAATGGTGTGGTATGAGGAAACGATGTGGACAGGGACGCTGTGTCCTATTTCTGTACACTGAATGGCGCTGTGCAGAATGCTACACAATAAACAGCCTAGGATAAGCCTCAGTTGGAGGCCAGGGCTAGATACCAATGCTGTATACAGAAATATATAGCTATTGTGTTTCTGATGCTGAAGCCAGGTTATTTTAAAGGACACCTGAACTTAGAAAGATATGGAGCCTGTCATATTTATTTCCTTTTAAACAGTGCAGATTACCTGGCTGTCCTGCTGTTCCTCTGCCTCTAATACTTTTAGCCATAGACCCTTAACAAGTAACTGAATCAGCTGCATGCTTGTTTCATGTGTGTGATCCAGACACTACAGCAGCCAAAGAGATCAGCTGGACTGCCAAACAAGTAGTTTTGTTAAATATGATATAAACCTCTACATCACTTCAGGTGTCTTTTAACATAGAAGTGGGCATAGTGAATAATTTCCTGCATTCTACTATTTGTCATTACAGTTCCTGTTTGAAAAAAATACAAGTAACCACAAGGCAATATTTTTTAACTCTGCCAATTACTGCTTGCATCTAAACTAACTGCTCAACATAACGAAGGTTTGTTATAAAAATACAAATCATTAAAAAAAAACAACTGCAAGTGGAATCATAACTGTGTGATAGATCCTTCCACTATGTGATTTACAAACTGCACACTACATCATTTCCAAGCAGTGGAGCATTTTATTCAGAAAGACTGCAAGTGATTCAGATTCCGCTTTTTAATCTGTTTTTACTTCCGATTCAGATTCAGATTTGCAGTTTACTCCTTGCACACTGCAAATCTGAATCTGAATCGGAGGTAAAAACTGATTAAAAAGCGGAATCTGAATCTGAATTGCTTGCAGTGTGCAAGAGGCCTAACAGAGCCGGGACAAGGTCCTCCAGTACCCAAGGCTGAGCCACCATAGTGCGCCTCTCCACCCCTCCTACCCCAGCCATCACACACTGATTGCTATTAGACTAAGAGGCGCCCCAGGGCCCCCAACACTTTAATCTCTAGTTATCTGGCTTGCAGTCACTGCCATGTATCCCCTCTTATTTATCTCTGCTTCAAACACAATAGGGGAATGATAGCTGAGTGAATTGTGCGCTCCCTCCTACACTGCGCCCTGAGGCTGGAGCCTCTCTCGCCTCTGCCTCGGCCTGGCCCTGGACTGTGATTCAGACAATGGCAGCTGCCTTTAGACGTGAACTTAACCCATTCAGGTTCCGTCGTTTTCACGTGAGAAATGTTAACCTCCCATTCATTAGCCTATAACTTTATCACTACTTATCACAATGCACTGATCTATATCTTGTTTTTTCCGCCACCAATTAGGCTTTCTTTGGGGGGTACATTTTGCTAAGAGCCACTTTACTGTAAATGCATTTTAACAGGAAGAATAAGAAAAAACGGAAAAAATTAATTATTTCTCAGTTTTCAGCCATTATAGTTTTAAAATAATACATGCCTCCATAATTAAAACTCACATATTGTATTTGCCCATATGCCCCGGGTATTACACCGTTAAAATTATGTCCCTATCACAATGTATGGCGACAATATTTTATTTGGAAATAAAGGTGCATTTTTTTCCGTTTTGCATCTATCACTATTTACAAGTTTCAAATAAAAAAAAATATAGAAATATTTCATCTTTACATTGATATTTAAAAAGTTTAGACCCTTAGGTAAATATTTACGTTGTGTGTTAATATGTTTTTTTTTTCATTGTAATGGTTTTTTTTTTTTATGGTAAACATTTTATTTGGGTAGTTTTGGGAGGGTGGGAGGTAAACAATAGATTTATAATGTAAATGTGTGTTAATTTTAATTTATTTTTTTTACAGGTGTAGTATTACTTTTTGGCCACAAGATGGCGGCCATGAGTTTGTTTACATGACGTCACTCTAAGCATAACATACGCTTACAGTGACGCATCGGGAAGGGAACGGCCAGAAAAGGCGCAGCTTCCGAGAGAAGCTGTCGCTTTTTCAGCGGGGGAGAGAAATCAATGATCGGGCACCATAGCCCGATACATTGATTCCCTGGCTACCAAATCCGCGGCCGGGAGTGCGCGTGCACGCGCGCGATCGGCCGCGGGAGCGAGCGGTAGCGCGCATGGTTCCTGGACATAGAAACTACGTCCAGGAACCAAAATAGGTTAACTTAAAGACAAATTCCAAGTAGTGGAGATAAACATCAGCGCTATGATTTTACATTTATATATGTTAGAAGGGAGCGGTACACAACCAGTTGACCATTAATAATTCCCTCAATGGATCTCAGTTTCTTCAGGTAACAGTTTCCAATTCCTTAATCATGTAGGCAGATGATCTGCACCACACCCAGTGTATAAAGACTCACCAGATCACAGGCCCTATATATAGGTCAGCATGCACCTCAGGCAGGGCCGGTTTAAGCAACAATGGGGCTCCAGGGCAAAATAAACCTGCCCCCCCCCCCCCCAACAGATACCCCAAAACAAAAATCGGCATTAAGGGACCTTTTTTGCAGCTGGTATAGTCAGGGTGTGAAGCCCCAATCGGTCGGAGCTCCACATTCTGGCTACCCCAGCCTGCATGGGGGACAAGGGGTTAAAAAGTTTCAGGAGGGAGGACCCCCACATAATTTTTAAAAAAATTCCCACACTCTAAACATAAAAAAAAAAATTGGGAGAATAGGAAAAAATGCCAGGGATCTTCATACAGCCATATTGCGGCTGTATCGCAATCCCTGATCAAAGCGCTGTGGCTGCATATGGACCCCCTGGAAACCCCATCAGGAAATGTATTGCTCTTTCTTTTGATGCCTGTAAAATTACACTACCGTTAGGTTTGCTACTAAAAGTGGCATTTACCGCATTTAAAAGTATACTTTTTTCCTTCGAAACTTTAAAATCAATTTTCTCAAAAACTATAATGTCTTTTTGAACAATTGTTTTTTCCTCTTATCCCCAATGATCTCTTTAACATATCCTGCAAATGTAGGGTTTCTAGCATTTAAGGTGGATTTGCTATTAACCATTAAAGTCAGCGGGTTTTTAAATGTGTATTTTTTTTCCTTTGAAACTTTAAAATCGATTTTCTCAAAAACGATAAGGTCGATTTGGATTTTTTTTCCTCTTGTAGCCACTGGGGGCCCCTACAAGCTCTGGGGCCCTGGGGCAATTGCCCTCTTTGCCTCTATGGTAGCGTCGGCCCTGACCTCAGGACACTAGGCTGTCCCCACCTCCCTGGCTTTGCTAGTTACCCCAATATTCAACCATCAATAATGCTTTTGATGGATTCAATCTTGTATGCATATGTCCGTAAACCTCAAATTACAAATGCCTCTAATAGTGTAAAACCATATGCTAACAAGTGGGGATTAAAGCATGCCAGCCAGCTAGCCAAGTACATTCGTAGGTAATTTTTCTTCAATAATAGCACCATCATTTGGACAATGTGCTCTGCTCCAAACCCTCTGAGTTCTGTTTGTGATATTTATTGCTATCTATCATTGCTAAACTAGTTAGCCTTAATTTTATCATCTGAGTTAGGCCCAAATTAGGCCCAAATTATCTAAAGCTCACCATAAAAACACAGATTTTAATCACCCAAATGGTGGGGCTCACCAGCCAGCCATTGTGCCCTCAAGAAACATGAAGCTGGAACCACGACTGTCTGTTTGGTCCATTTTCAAGAGGCATAAATTTGCATGCATAATTTGCATAATCCTGCATCAACTCAGAATTATTTGCATTTTATTGAACGTCCCTAGTTAAAATGTCTTAAAGGGGAACTGAAGAGAGAGGTATATGGAGGCTGTCATGTTTATTTCCTTTTAATCAATACCAGTTACCTGGTGGCCCTGCTGGTCTATTTCTCTGCAGTAGTATCTGATTAAAACCAGAAACAAGCATGCAGCTAGTCTTGTCAGATCAGACTTATAAGTCTGAACCACTGAAACACCTGATCTGCTGCATGCTTGTTCAGGGGCTATGGCTAATAGTATTAGAGGCAGAGGATCAGCAGGGCTGCCAGGCAACTGGTATTGTCTAAAAGGAAATAAACATGACAGCCTCCATATACCTCTCTCTTCAGTTCCCCTTTAACTGAATTAGCAGTTAGAGGTCATCTGGCCTCACATATGCCCATAATAATATCCTGCTTTACATTGGTGGTGCAAGGAGAGACCATTTAGGTTCCCTATTAAAAGCCGGAGTTGTCCTAATGTCCATTGGAGGCTATACATTTGTCATTATTAACACCTCCAATTAACCACTTGAGGACCGCCCCCAGCCGATGGGCGGCGGCAAAGTCCGGGCCCAAACGACCGCAATACGCCCATCGGCGGGGGCGGCTGCGTGGGTGGCTATGCGGCGATCGCGTCATTCGTGACGCGATCAGCCGCCGGGGACTGGCTCCGCCCACCGCTCGTAGTAACCCGCCGGCCGTTCGGAAGCGCCGGCGGGTTACTAGCACCCGGATCGCCGCATGGAAATAGTATAATAGGCTTTGTAATGTATACAAAGCCTATTATACTGGCTGCCTCCTGCCCTGGTGGTCCCAGTGTCCGAGGGACCACCAGGGCAGGCTGCAGCCACCCTAGTCTGCACCCAAGCACACTGATTTCCCCCCCCCTGCCCCCTGATCGCCCACAGCACCCCTCAGACCCCCCCCTGCCCACCCCCCAGACCACTGTTTGCACCCAGTCACCCCCCTAATCACCCATCAATCACTCCCTGTCACTATCTGTCAACGCTATTTTTTTTTTATCCCCCCCCCCCTGCCCACTGCCCCCTCCTGATCACCCCCCCACCCCTCAGATTCTCCCCAGACCCCCCCCCCAGACCCCTCCCCCCGTGTACTGTATGCATCTATCCCCCCTGATCACCTGTCAATCACCCGTCAATCACCCGTCAATCACCAGTCAATCACCCCCTGTCTCTGCTACCCATCAATCAGCCCCTAACCTGCCCCTTGCGGGCAATCTGATCACCCACCCACACCAATAGATCGCCCGCAGATCCGACATCAGATCACCTCCCAAATCCATTGTTTACATCTATTCTCTCCTCTAAACACCCACTAATTACCCATCAATCACCTATCAATCACCCCCTATCACCACCTGTCACTGTTACCCATCAGATTAGACCCTAATCTACCCCTTGCGGGCACCCAATCACCCGCCCACACGCTCAGATTGCCCTCAGACCCCCCTTTATCAATTCGCCAGTGCAATATTTACATCTGTTATTCCCTGTAATAACCCACTGATCACCTGTCAATCACCTATCAATCACCCCCTGTCACTGCCACCCATCAATCACCCCCTGTCACTGCCACCCATCAATCAGCCCCTAACCTGCCCCTTGCGGGCAATCTGATCACCCACCCACACCAATAGATCGCCCGCAGATCCGACATCAGATCACCTCCCAAATCCATTGTTTACATCTATTCTCTCCTCTAAACACCCACTAATTACCCATCAATCACCTATCAATCACCCCCTATCACCACCTGTCACTGTTACCCATCAGATTAGACCCTAATCTACCCCTTGCGGGCACCCAATCACCCGCCCACACGCTCAGATTGCCCTCAGACCCCCCTTTATCAATTCGCCAGTGCAATATTTACATCTGTTATTCCCTGTAATAACCCACTGATCACCTGTCAATCACCTATCAATCACCACCTGTCACTGCCACCCATCAATCACCCCCTGTCACTGCCACCCATCAATCAGCCCCTAACCTGCCCCTTGCGGGCAATCTGATCACCCACCCACACCAATAGATCGCCCGCAGATCCGACATCAGATCACCTCCCAAGTGCAGTGTTTACATCTCTTCTCTCCTCTAAACACCCACTAATTACCCATCAATCACCCCCTATCACCACCTGTCACGGTTACCCATCAGATTAGACCCTAATCTGCCCCTTGCGGGCACCCAATCACCCGCCCACACCTCAGAACGTTCTCAGACCCCAGCCCTGATCACCTCGCTAGTGCATTGCTTGCATCTATTTCCCCCCTCTAATCACACCTTGAGACACCCATCAATCACCTCCTGTCACCCCCTAGCACACCTACCCATCAGATCAGGCCCTAATTTGCCCCGTGTGGGCTCCTGATCACTCGGCCAAACCCTCAGGTCCCCCTCAGACCCCCTTCCGATCACCTCCCCAGTGCATTGATTGCATCTATTTTCCCCTCTAACCGCCCCCTGAGACACCCATCAATCACCTCCTGTCACCCCCTAGCACTCCTATCCATCAGATCAGGCCCAAAACATCCTGTCATCTAAGAGGCCACCCTGCTTATGACCGGTTCCACAAAATTTGCCCCCTCATAGACCACCTGTCATCAAAATTTGCAGATGCTTATACCCCTGATCAGTCATTTTGAGAAATTTGGTTTCCAGACTACTCACAGTTTTGGGCCCGTAAAATGCCAGGGCAGTATAGGAACCCCACAAGTGACCCCATTTTAGAAAGAAGACACCCCAAGGTATTCTGTTAGGTGTATGATGAGTTCATAGAAGATTTTATTTTTTGTCACAAGTTAGCGGAAATTGATATGTATTGTTTTTTTTTTCACAAAGTGTCATTTTCCGCTAACTTGTGACAAAAAAAAATCTTCTATGAACTCACCATACTCCTAACAGAATACCTTGGGGTGTCTTCTTTCTAAAATGGGGTCACTTGTGGGGTTCCTATACTGCCCTGGCATTTAAGGGGCCCTAAACCGTGAGCAGTAGTCTAGAATCCAAAGGCCTCAAAATGACCTGTGAATAGGACGTTAGGCCCCTTAGCGCACCTAGGTTGCAAAAAAGTGTCACACATGTGGTATCGCCGTACTCAGAAGAAGTAGTATATTGTGTTTTGGGGTGTATTTTTACACATACCCATGCTGGGTGGGAGAAATCTCTCTGTAAAAGGACAATTGTGTGTAAAAAAAAATCAAACAATTGTCATTTACAGAGATATTTCTCCCACCCAGCATGGGTATGTGTAAAAATACACCCCAAAACACATTATACTACTTCTCCTGAGTACGGCGGTACCACATGTGTGGCACTTTTTTGCACCCTAAGTGCGCTAAGAGGCCCAAAGTCCAATGAGTACCTTTAGGATTTCACAGGTCATTTTGCGACATTTGGTTTCAAGACTACTCCTCACGGTTTAGGGCCCCTAAAATGCCAGGGCAGTATAGGAACCCCACAAATGACCCCATTTTAGAAAGAAGACACCCCAAGGTATTCCGTTAGGAGCATGGTGAGTTCATAGAAGATTTTATTTTTTGTCATAAGTTAGCGGAAAATGACACTTTGTGAAAAAACACAATTAAAATCAATTTCCGCTAACTTGTGACAAAAAAAAAAAAATCTTCTATGAACTCACCATCCTCCTAACGGAATACCTTGGGGTGTCTTCTTTCTAAAATGGGGTAATTTGTGGGGTTCCTATACTGTCCTGGCATTTTAGGGGCCCTAAACCGCGAGGAGTAGTCTTGAAACGAAATTTCTCAAAATGACCTGTGAAATCCTAAAGGTACTCATTGAACTTTGGCCCCCTTAGCGCAGTTAGGGTGCAAAAAAGTGCCACACATGTGGTATCGCCGTACTCAGGAGAAGTAGTATAATGTGTTTTGGGGTGTATTTTTCCACATACCCATGCTGAGTGGCAGAAATATCTCTATAAATAGACAATTGTGTGTAAAAAAAATAAAACAATTGTCATTTATGGAGATATTTCTCCCACCCAGCATGGGTATGTGTAAAAATACACCCCAAAACACATTATACTACTTCTCCTGAGTACGGCAATACCACGTGTGGCACTTTTTTGCAGCCTAACTGCGCTAAGGGGCCAAAAGTCCAATGAGCATCTTTAGGCTTTACAGGGGTGCTTACAATTAGGCACCCCCCAAAATGCCAGGACAGTGAACACACCCCACAAATGACCCCATTTTGGAAAGTAGACACTTCAAGGTATTCAGAGAGGAGCATAGTGAGTCCGTGGCAGATTTCATTTTTTGTTGTTGCAAGTTAGAAGAAATGGAAACTTTTTTTTTTTCTTTTTTTTGTCAGAAAGTGTCATTTTCCGCTAACTTGTGACAAAAAATAAAATCTTCTATGAACTCACCATGCCTCTCACTGAATACTTTGGGATGTCTTCTTTCCAAAATGGGGTCATTTGGGGGGTATTTGTACTATCCTGGAATTTTAGCCCCTCATGAAACCTGACAGGTGCGCAGAAAAGTCAGAGATGCTTGAAAATGGAAAAATTCACTTTTGGCACCATAGCTTGTAAACGCTATAACTTTTACCCAAACCAATAAATATACACTGAATGGGTTTTTTTTTTATCAAAAACATGTTTGTCCACATTTTTCGCACTGCATGTATACAGAAATTTTACTTTATTTGAAAAATGTCAGCACAGAAAGTTAAAAAAATCATTTTTTTGCCAAAATTCATGTCTTTTTTGATGAATATAATAAAAAGTAAAACTCGCAGGAGCAATCAAATAGCATCAAAAGAAAGCTGTATTAGTGACAAGAAAAGGAGGTAAAATTCATTTAGGTGGTAGGTTGTATGACCGAGCATTAAACCGTGAAAGCTGCAGTGGTCTGAATGGAGAAAAAGGCTCTGGTCCTTAAGGGGCGAAAAGACTGTGGTCCTGAATAGTGTTGGGCGAACAGTGTTCGCCACTGTTCGGGTTCTGCAGAACATCACCCTGTTCGGGTGATGTTCGAGTTCGGCCGAAC
The DNA here is from genome assembly GCF_040937935.1 of Hyperolius riggenbachi. NCBI lineage: Eukaryota > Metazoa > Chordata > Amphibia > Anura > Hyperoliidae > Hyperolius > Hyperolius riggenbachi. The sequence goes on from NC_090649.1 coordinate 141,600,112, forward strand.
ACCTGGTGGTGTTCGGCCAAACTGTTCGGGGTTCGCCGAACTACTGAATGCATGGCCGAACAGGGCCCCTGTTCGGCCGAACAGGGCCCTGTTCGGCCGAATACTGCCCCCCATGGGGTCGCAGGCATAAGGGGGGAGCATGCCCCGATCGCGGGGGGGTCGGAAATTCCCCCCACCCCCTCCGCTAGCGCTCCCCCCTCTGCCCGCTTCCCCATACAAAAAGTTTGAAACAAGTTCAATAGTACCTGGGCTGGTGGCACTGGCTGGCAGTGGAGTGAGGAGGAAGAGGAGTCCGAGTAGCAGAGTGACGTTGAGGCCGGGCAGCGGGCGGTTCAGCGCTAGTACCCTTGTGGTACTTCCGCCCTTTCTCTGACCTCACGTCCTCTGCATACGAGGGTACGCATCACGCGTACCCTCGTATGCGTCATCACGCAGAGGACGTGAGGTCAGAGAAAGGGCGGAAGTACCACAAGGGTACTAGCGCTGAACCGCTCGCTGCCCGGCCTCAACGTCACTCTGCTACTCGGACTCCTCCTCCTCCTCACTCCACTGCCATCCAGTGCCACCAGCCCAGGTACTATTGAACTTGTTTCAAACTTTTTGTATGGGGAAGCGGGCAGAGGGGGGAGCGCTAGCGGAGGGGGTGGGGGGAATTTCCGACCCCCCCCGCGACCGGGGCATGCTCCCCCCTTATGCCTGCGACCCCATGGGGCCCCCAAAATGGGCATGTTCGGGGGTCCCATTGACTCCCATTGAGTTCGGCGTTCGGGCCGAACATGCCGAACATCTGGCCCATGTTCGGCCTGTTCGGCCCGAACCCGAACATCCAGGTGTTCGCCCAACACTAGTCCTGAAGTGGTTAAAATGGCTGTTGATGAACACAGCAGGACAATATATTTCATTTTATGAATTCTAGGCTTTTCCCCCCATTACCAGACTGAATAGTAAATATAAAGGTCGCAATGGCAGTAGTAATACTACTAAGATTGATAGGTTTGCATTTAAGGGGCATATTTTTCAGACACCAATTCCAAATCTGTCATAATCTGATTTATATATTAAAACTTACTAGCTCCGTTCCCTCCTTGCCAGGTGTAACTGAAAAGAAAACACTTGTTAATTGGATTTCTCACCTATAAATTAGCTGGGTTAAAAGAATTCCTGATATTTTAGTCTTTTCAGCTGTATTTATGTATGAAATGTAATCAGCACCTTATGGTATGACACAACATATCTGATGCAATATTATGAAATGTATGTTTTGTATACGGTGATGGGTTGCAGTTGGCTGATGGTGTAATGGTTAAGGGCTCTGCCTCTGACACAGGAGACCAGGGTTCGAATCTCGGCTCTGCCTGTTCAGTAAGCCAGCACTAATTCAGTAGGAGACCTTTGGCAAGTCTCCCTTACACTGCTACTGCCAATAGAGCGCGCCCTAGTGGCTGCTGCTCTGCTCTGGCGCTTTGAGTCCGCAAGGAGAAAAGCGCAATATAAATGTTATTTGTCTTGTCTTGTCTTGTCCTCAAAAAAAAGATTATGCTGCAAGTGCATATGCGTGAGAAACAGCTGGAGCTGCTATGGATTTGGTTACAGGGAGAAATAAAGGAAGTCTTTGGCTTTCAGCTGTTTAGTGAGCTAAACCATCAGGGACAATGCAGAATTGCCTTGGTGGTGGCATCCACTCCTGTGTCAATTACACATATATTGGACCAACATTGACTTAATCTCTCCAAGGTTATGCACCTCTTCAAAGTGGCTTCAGTTTCTGCTTACAAAATATGCCAGTAAGACTAGCAAGGAGAACTCCAAAATAATGTTTCATTGGCAATATATAAAATATAATGTATGTATCTATTGAAATAAAAAAGTAAAAACCATAAACTCTGGGATTTCAGGAGATTGGGTGTGGGTGTAGCCCTTCACAGTGCATTCTGGGAGAACGAGTGGTATATGTTGCCACTGTGGGCCAGATTTATCGAAGCATTACTGACAGTTGTTTCTTCTTAAACTGTTGTAACCAGCAGAGGAACTGTTCTGCATGATAATAAGAAACTTCTCAAATGCTATGTAATAGCAGCAGTTTAGCGTGGATTTCTAGAGCTGCACTACAGTTAAAAAAAATCCATTCCTAAACTGCTGCAGATTAAGAAGTGCTTAATAGCAGTTCTACAGATAGTGCAGCAGTGCAGACTATGCATGATTTGTGAAGTGCTCCTTTCCCCCTGCTGCCAAATGTCCTGTGAAGCTGTTCTGTGCTTAACCCTTCCAGTACTGGGCATTGATGCAATACGGCAGATGCATTGGTTATCACAGGAACAGCAATTTCCCTCACACACTGCACTGTCTGAGAGACCTTCCTAACTCCTTCTATCAGGCCCGGATTTACATCACAGGAGCCTATAGGCACAGATGTCCTGGCATGCTAAACTTCACCCTCCAGAAACCCACAAATCCTCGCTGAACCGCACTGCAAGTTACTTCTCCCTTATTCGTCATAGGTAGCTACAGGTGCACCTTAGCATTAGGTAGCCAGCTAATGGTGCCCCTGACTGAAGGGAGATCTTGTCAGTGGAATACCAAGAGCCAAGTGACTAAACTCTAATTTACGCTCTGCCCAGGACTCTGCATAGGGAAGGAGGGAGGTGCTAGGGGAGGGGAGTGTGCCGTCCCTCCATCATCAGGCGCTTGCAGGCACGTGCCTACAGTGCCTTATGGTAAATCCGGCCCTGCCTCCTATTCCTAACAGTTTAATGAGGAATCTGCACTATTTAGTGATTTCTTGAGATGTCACTTCTGCACAGATTTCTAAAAACCGACTAATATTTTGTCTCAGACACTCTTGATAAATGTCCCCCACAGTCTCTCCTCCAGTTTAAGGGCAGATGGCAGATCAAAGATTGTTACTTCATGGTTCTAAATGTTAAGTGGGTGTGGCTAAGATGGCTATTCACAGTCATTCTATCAGTCATACTATCTGCAGTACTGGTCATTGAAAGTGGTTGTGGCCTCTTAGAAGGACAACAACACTGGGAGTCCAACACTGGACCTTGTTGATTATGTGGGCTTAGGTGTTTCCCCTTATTCATCTCTTTTTTTCAGGAGGTAGAGGAAAAGCATGGGTTTTGCTGTGTTGGCGCTAGTCGTTACTAGGCTCCTCCAGAGACTGCAATGCAAATTTGCGGTTTTGGGGTGCCGGATTGGCTATGATATATTTGTCTTTCTTTTAAAGCAAAATAATTCAGTTTGCCTGACCTTTAATTAAGACTATATACTGTATAAAGGGCTGCTGAAGATGTCGGCGCTAAATAAATACTTAATCATTTAATAATAATAATAATAATACAATTGTATTATTATTATTAAATGAGAGTCGAGCTACAAAATTGATACGTGGGATGGAAGGTCTCGCTTACCAAGAAAGGTTAGGTAAACTGGGTTTATTTAGTCTAGAGAAAAGACGCCTTAGAGGGGATCTAATTAACATGTATAAATACATCAGAGGGCAATATAATAGCTTGACAGATGAGCTTTTTGTCCCTAGGCCTTCTCAAAGGACTAGAGGACATGATCTGCGCATGGAGAAAAAACGTTTTAGCCATTTATTTAGGAAAGGGTTCTTTACAGTAAGAGTGATTAAGATGTGGAATGCATTGCCACAGGAAGTCGTTATGGCAAACTCTATACCTGCATTTAAAGGGGGCTTAGATGCTTTCCTTGCGTTGAAGACATCCATGGCTACAATTACTAGGTATGCCTAATGATGTTGATCCAGGGATTTTATCTGATTGCCATCTGGAGTCGGGAAGGAATTTTTCCCTTTTGGGGCTAATTGGACCATGCCTTGTGGGGGTTTTTTCGCCTTCCTCTGGATCAACAGGGATATGTGAAGGAGCAGGCTGGAGTTGTACTTTGTACCCTGTTGAACTTGATGGACGTATGTCTTTTTTCAACCAAAATAACTATGTAACTATGTAACTATGTATTTGGTGATTCTGTATACATTTATGCTTTGTGAGTGCATAAGTGCAGGGGGCAGACACTGGAACTACTGTTTTCTTCCACTTCCTTTTAGCAGACTACAGGATATAGTAGGTCATTAATAGACAAAGCCCTGGACTCAAAACTCATCCTTGTGGGACTCCATTGGTAACATTTTAAGTGTAATGCATACAGTATACTAGTACACCTTACCTTGAGACCTTTAGTCAGTTCTCTATCCATACATATACACACATCCTCCCATAATTAATGTATCCTCAACATCTGCACCAGGCTGCACAGCGCCCTGCAAAACAGCAGATGTTACTGTGTGTTCACCCTACAGACACTCTGCTGAACACTAGACAATGTCTAGTAGACATTGGTAACATTTTATATTATTATCTTCCAAGCAGACAATTATTAAAAATGTTTTAGAAAGCAAATAAGTAACCACATTTTAAAGCAATCCCGAGCCCAAGAATAAAGGTAAAAAAATCCATACTATTTGACTGGGGGGGGGGGTTTGGGTTGTGGAGAGAGTGGGGCTAGCCGGATCAGGTGGACCCTCTTACCGCCCTTTCCCGCCGATCCTGTGGCCAGCAATAAGTCAGTTTCGTTTTTGGTGACCCCGGGGTCACGACGCTGCAGCTCACCTCTCTGCGGCGGAGAGAGCCACGGGTTGCATGAAATCTACGCCCTGGCAGCGGTAAGGGGATCAAAACAAGGTGTAGATTTCAATCATCGAGGTCCAGAAGTGGTTAAAGTAATCAAACGTATCATTTATTAGAATAAACAATGCCCACCCTGACCTTGGAAATGGTTAAAGCATCATTTATTTCTTTTGAATTTTTTTTTTTCAGCATTGAAATACTCTAGAGCCAACCAGCATAGGAACACCGTCCATATGGTGTTGTGGTTCTCTCCCTGTAATCTGGCTGGTAATGTAGGGAGAGCAGATTGGTAGTGCTCAAATATAGGAGGAACGGCCAAGCTGGAGACGTCTAATGCTGATCCCCTGTCATTTTACACGCTAAGATCTTTAGCCTGCCATTATATGTTGAAGGTGTAATGCCATGAAATCCTTCCTAGGTTTTAGCTAAACAGTGACGGGGATGTCACAACACTTGCTAAACACGGCCCGGCAGCTTCACAAGATTTATAAGGAAACACTGAGAAATTTCTGCTCACATTATTTGTAACAAGTAGCTCTGCTCTGGGAAAACAGAAGCCGACGCGTGGCCGGTACGTACATCTGCTGCCTGTCAGCTTCTCACTGGTAATGTTTGGCATCAGTGACCACACTGCGCAGAATGCAAATCTTCGAGACAAGCAGGAGAGCATGAAATTCCCTTTCATATTGACTACCTGACTTACAGGCCCCAGTTCCCAGCTCTAATTGTTTGCTGGGCAGTGGAGATGAGCCATCCGACATCGCTCTTCCAGCCAGTCTCGTAGTTTGCTATATGAATCATTTGACTGGTGCAATCAATTCTTTTAGATTTAAGTTCCCTATTACCAGGCAAAGCTGGGAAGGTTAAACTTTGTAAGGTTAACTACAGACAGATTCTCAAACAGCACATTAAAAACAAAAACAAAATACTAACAAGAAACAAAAATGATAAAGGCTTCGGGGTGAGACTGAACTGTCTTCAAAAGCACACTGATTAAACTACAACTTAAGTTGCAGCGAAAACAGTTTTCAATATGACTGGATTTAAATCCTGTAGTCTATTATGATATGTTTTAATTGCATCCTGGAATGATTGCATGGAAAGTGGTGCAGACATCACTCATGCTACACTGCCTGACACCAATCAGCCACTAAAAGAGTGGGTCAAAGATCTGCCCCCACCACCACTTAGAAAATCAACGATATTCCCATTGAGCTGAGCTAACACAACAGATTTTGGGAGGTGGAGGCTGCAATATTGATTTTCTTTTAACTAGTACCAGTTACCTGGAATCCTGCTAATCTCTTTGGCTGCAGTAACAAGCATGTAGCTAATCTTGTCAGGTTTGTTAGAAACATCTCATCTGCATGCTTGCTCAGGGTCTATGGCTAAAAGTTTTAGAGGCAAAAAGTATTAGCAGGACAGCCAGGAAATGTGTATAGTTTAAAATTAAGTAAATAAGTCAGCCTCCATCTCCCTCTCACTTCAGGTTCCCTTTAACTGCTTCCGGACCGTGCTAGTTGAAATCTATGCCCTGTTTGGGAGCTGCTATCCCTGCCAGGGCATAGATTTCAACTTCCCCACTGTACGCTCTCTCTGCTACCACAAATCATGCTGCTCTCCGCCGGTATAGCTCACTTGCCCTGCTGTGGGTATGACAGCAAAGCTCAGTGAGCCTCTTAGGAACCGATTTCATTGGTTCCTGACCCCGTGATCACTGTGAGCCAATTTAATTTGCTCACATGGATCACAGGGTTAGGAACCAATGAAATCAGCCCCTGACTGGCTCACAGAGCTTTGCCGTCATATCGACAGCAGAGGGAGTGAGCTTCAGCGACAGGAGAGCGGTGGTAACCGCGAATCCGTGCTGCGTGACGTCAGTAGGCTCCGTATTTCATACCAGCTGTCTCTGGTCCTTAAAAGACATCCGAGGTGAAAATAAACTGATGAGAAAAACAATTGCATCTATCCTCCCTCTCCTAAAAATGATTTAAGATATCCAACATTTTTATTTCATATTTAAATCTAGTTTTTAAGTTTTTACTGTTTCATTGTCTCTGCTCAATGACACCTTCATTGAAGTATGCTAGAGCTCAAATCTATGAATTATTCACACTTTTTATCTCATTCCTGCTCTCAGAAGCCATTTACTCACAGGAAAGCAATTCATGGCTGTAATTACTTATCAATGAGGGTTACACCATAGTCCGGCCCGGTCCCGACTCGCACAGAATCTGTCACTTGCATACCTGATGTTTAACACTTTCATACAGAGAAAGAAAAAAAAGGAACACAGCATAGTCATTTGTGTGCTTGGCACTGTACATACACATATCTATCTCATCATGTCACATGTCACCTCCGTTGTCCTTTAAATGGCCAGAGACCGCTGGTATAGAAGTGGTTAAAATTCATGTTGGGTGCCAGGCATTCATATCAGGGGAATCAGCATTTATTTGCACATTTACTGAGGGAGTCAAATACGGGGGACAGACTTCCTGTTTTCATGCACAGCAATTTAAGATGTAAATCATGAAAAGTAAATTTATGGGCTACAAAAAAGCAAGTTCTTGTTACTATCTGCACATGTATTAACTTATTATTTATTTTGATACCGGTTTACTTTAATTTAGAGGTAATATAAACCTGGTGCCCAGATAAGAATACAAAGCTGAGAAGCAATATTGGGATTTCCGAGCACAGCTACGTTTAGAAAGTCATTTGGGTAGAACTGTTATTGCCACTGGAGCATTTCAGATTAGGAAAGGGTATTTTTTTCCTAACAAATCAATATTTTTTCATTAATGTTGCCAACTGATATATTTATGTGAGAGGATATCCAGAAGAAATGGAGTGTGCTTAAGCATGCATCAAGCATAGAGCATCCGTAGTCATACGCAAGTAATGTAAAGGAATCTGATTAGATTACACAGAAGCTGTAAGCAAGCATAAAATACAATGTTATACGACTCTCCTTACTCCAGAGTGCTTGTGGAGTGCTCTCAGAGCTAATGGTAATTCCTGTAAAATGTAACATTATGATGAAAATGCTATAAATATAATTATCCTTATGAATAGCATTAATTTTGTTTTGGCTTTCCTGCAGCTGTTGAAGTCCAAATAAACCTCAGATTCAAGTTGTCAAATTCTGAAAGCACACATGTTGTTTAGTGTAAATAAATATATGTATATGTTTATTTACATCTTACCGATAGTTGTAATATCAGCAATGTCTTGCCACACTCCTTTCCTGACACTGTCTTCCCTGTTTACACTAACCTCCTCCATAGATGCCTAAAGCTGATTACTCACCTGAAGATGGCAGAAGAGAGATCAGGGAACCTCGCAGCCACGCCTCCCAATGAAGAGCATTCCCTGGTCCATCGTCCTTGCCACGGTAACACGCAACGTTACTTGACAGCATATGGCGATCATTGGTCATACAACTTGGCACCCAAACAAATTTTACCTCCTTTTCTACTTACAAATAGAGCTTTCTTTTGGTGGTATCTGATTGCTGCTGCGAATTTTATACTTTTTTTTTTGTTCATTCTTTATTGATTAAAAAAGACCAACATTTTAGAATTTTTATCCCCCCTCCCCCCCTTACCCCTCTAAATTGGCCCTACACTACGATACATACACTACACTATACATACATAGACATCAGCCAATGGTAGGGATCATCAGTGGGACAGTTAAGTGACAAGACAATCCTCTGTGCAGCGCTATATAAATATATTTTCGCATGTAAATAAAGAACACAGCCTGCCAGCGCTTATCAGCCACTGACAGGCTGATCGCTGGTGCCCGTTGTTTATAGTGCAAGCGTGAGCTCCCATCTAATCTCACTCCTAGCGAGATGTCGCCATATGGCGTCGTGGAGGAACAAAGAAGCCACTCTGTGGCCGCTGATTGGCGTTAGGCGGTCGCAGAGTGGTCAAAGATCCGATCTGCCATGGCGGTCGTAATCACCTTGCATCGCAAAACATTGTTTGGTTAACTGGGTGCACGTACTTACACTGTGAGATCAGGAAAAGAGTGCCCCTTTATGTAGCCATATCCCCCAGGTACTAGAATTACATAGCCATGTGCCTCAAGATTAAAGGATACCCGAAGTGACATGTGACATGATGTGATAGACATGTGTATGTACAGTGCCTAGCACACAAATAACTATGCTGTGTTCCTTTTTTTATTTCTCTGTCTGAAAGAGTTAAATATCAGGTATGTAAGTGGCTGACTCAGACAGGAAGTGACTACAGTGTGACCCTCACTGATAAGAAATTCCAACTATAAAACACTTTCCCAGCAGAAAATGGCTTCTGAGAGCAAGAAAGAGATAAAAAGGGGAATTTCTTATCAGTGAGGGTCACACTGTAGTCAATTCCTGTCTGAGTCAGGACTGAGTCAGCCACTTCCATACCTGGTATTTAACTCTTTCAGGCAGAGAAAGAAAAAAAGGAACACACCATAGTTATTTGTGTGCTAGGCACTGTACATACACATGTCTATTTCATCATGTCTGATAAGAAATTCCAACTATAAAACACTTTCCTAGCAGAAAATGATTCTGAGAGCAAAGAAAGAGATAAAAAGGGGAATTTCTTATCATTGAGGGTCACATTGTAGTCACTTTCTGTCTGAGTCAGGACTGAGTCAGCCATTTACATACCTGATATTTAACTCTTTCAGGCAGAGAAAGAAAAGAAGGAACACACCATAGTTATTTGTGTGCTAGGCACTGTACATACCCATGTCTATCTCATCATGTCACATGTCACTTCGGGTATGCTTTTAAAAAATTAAGTAGTCAGATGTCTCCCCAGATAAAAGAATCAAGTAGTCATATGCATCCAGGTAAGAAAAAAAAGTAGCCATGTGTCCCAAGATAAAAGAATTCAGTAGTGACATACCCCCATTCCTGATGAAAATATGAAGTAGTCACAAGCAGCCAGAAAAAAATAATCCAGTAGTTACACAACTCCAGATAAAATAATTAAGTAGTCAGCTGCCTTAACATAAAATATTATTATAGTATTTATATAGCACTGCCACCTTCCACAGCGCTGTACAGAGATTGTACATATGTCTATGTATGTTTCATATAGTGTATGTATCACAGTCTAGGGCCAATTTTATGCATAGTGTATGTATTGTAGTCTAGGGCCAATTTTATGCATAGTGTATGTATTGTAGTCTAGGGCCAATTTTATGCATAGTGTATGTATTGTAGTCTAGGGCCAATTTTATGCATAGTGTATGTATTGTAGTCTAGGGCCAATTTTATGCATAGTGTATGTATTGTAGTCTAGGGTCAATTTTATGCATAGTGTATGTATCGTAGTCTAGGGCCAATTTTATGCATAGTGTATGTATTGTAGTCTAGGGCCAATTTTATGCATAGTGTATGTATTGTAGTCTAGGGCCAATTTTATGCATAGTGTATGTATTGTAGTCTAGGGCCAATTTTATGCATAGAGTATGTATCGTAGTCTAGGGCCAATTTTATGCATAGTGTATGTATTGTAGTCTAGGGCCAATTTTATGCATAGTGTATGTATTGTAGTCTAGGGCCAATTTTATGCATAGTGTATGTATTGTAGTCTAGGGCCAATTTTATGCATAGTGTATGTATTGTAGTCTAGGGCCAATTTTATGCATAGTGTATGTATTGTAGTCTAGGGCCAATTTTATGCATAGTGTATGTATTGTAGTCTAGGGCCAATTTTATGCATAGAGTATGTATTGTAGTCTAGGGCCAATTTTATGCATAGTGTATGTATCGCAGTCTAGGGCCAATTTTATGCATAGTGTATGTATTGTAGTCTAGGGCCAATTTTATGCATAGTGTATGTATCGTAGTCTAGGGCCAATTTTATGCATAGTGTATGTATTGTAGTCTAGGGCCAATTTTATGCATAGTGTATGTATTGTAGTCTAGGGCCAATTTTATGCATAGTGTATGTATTGTAGTCTAGGGCCAATTTTATGCATAGTGTATGTATTGTAGTCTAGGGCCAATTTTATGCATAGTGTATGTATTGTAGTCTAGGGCCAATTTTATGCATAGTGTATGTATCGCAGTCTAGGGCCAATTTTATGCATAGTGTATGTATTGTAGTCTAGGGCCAATTTTATGCATAGTGTATGTATCGTAGTCTAGGGCCAATTTTATGCATAGTGTATAGTCTAGGGCCAATTTTATGCATAGTGTATGTATTGTAGTCTAGGGCCAATTTTATGCATAGTGTATGTATTGTAGTCTAGGGCCAATTTTATGCATAGTGTATGTATTGTAGTCTAGGGCCAATTTTATGCATAGTGTATGTATTGTAGTCTAGGGCCAATTTTATGCATAGAGTATGTATTGTAGTCTAGGGCCAATTTTATGCATAGTGTATGTATCGCAGTCTAGGGCCAATTTTATGCATAGTGTATGTATCGTAGTCTAGGGCCAATTTTTAGGGGGAAGCCAATGAACGTATCTGTATGTTTTTGGGATGTGGGAGGAAACCCAAGCAGACACGGGGAAAACATACAACCTCTGTGCAGATAGTAACCTGGCTGGGATTTGAACCAGGCATCCAGCCTTGCAAGGCAAGAGCACTAACCACTACACCACCACGCTACCAAAATAAATAGCAGCTGCTTAAATAATTAAATAGCCTGGTGCCTCAAGATGAAATAAGTAGCCAAATGCACCATACTGTATATACAAAAATTAAAGGGAACCTGAAGCAATAAATATGGCAGCCTCTTTATACGTATTTCCTTTTAAACAATACCAGTTGCCTGGCAGCCCTACTGATCTATTTGGCTGCAGTAGTGTCTGAATCACACCAGAAACAAGCATGCACCTAATAGTGTCAGATTTGACAATAATGTCAGGAACACCTGATCTGCTGCATGCTTGTTCATGGTCTATGGCTAAAAGTATAAGAGGCAGAGGATCAGCAGCACAGCCAGGCATTGTGAACTGTTTAAAAGGAAATAAATAAGGTAGCCTCCATATCCTTCTCACTTCAGGTTTACTTCAAGTAGTAATGTGAGGCAGTGAATGGTATGTCTCCCTCAGTATAGGTAGTGACGTGCATCCTACTACCCCCCCCCCCCCCCCCCCATAGGTAGTAAAAGGGGCCCAAGGAGATGTGTACCCCAGGATAGTGAGAAATGCCCTTCCCACAATATACTGATATAGGCAGCTAGAGGTACCCTTACTCAGTATAGGAAGTGATAAATCTACCCCTTCCCCCCCTCCCCCACACACACACACCACCACAACACACCAATGCAGGCTAAGAGATCCCCCCCATAGTAAACATTGACTATGGTAGATGTTCCCCCGGTATATGTAGCGAGAGATGCCTCCTCTCCCTCCCTTCCCCCACTTATAGGTGTCAGTCTCCAGTAGAAAGAGAGAGCTGTAACAGCCAACCCCTTTCCCCTACCCCCCACAGAGGTAGCCCCAGGGCCAGGCTAATACGAGAAAGGCAGTGAGGGACAATAGTGTTGCAAACGGCAGGACAGGATACCCACACTGCATGAGTGAGTCACAACCGTGCAGTGACTCACTGAGCGGTGCCCGTTTCAGCTGCTACCTCAAAGTGTAAGCCCCCCTATTGCTAGCCCGTCTGGGTCCTGTACGTAATGCCACAAGTTTTAAAAGACAGCCAGCAGCCCGGCGCTGCGCACACACACTACATTACAGAGTCGCAAGCACTTGCTTTCTCTTCTTTGCCCACTTATCCCGAACGGCTGCTATATTGAGCAGAGCACCGTAGCTGTAACAAACTTCACAGCAAAGACTGTAAAGTTGATGTGTAAGCAATCCCGGAAGCTGATTGTAGTAGAGAAGCAGAGGTAGTTACGCAGTACAACCTTCATGCACGCTGCTACTACTGAACACATTCTGCTGCACTGCGCCCCACTGTTGCTAGAAGGGGGGAGGGCGCCCAGGGCACGTGCTATGCCTGCACCCCAGTAGATACGCCCCTGTAAACAGGCACATCCTCTCTGTCCTGCCAGTAAAGTTGAGCTGTGTATGTGGCTGTCTCCGCAGACAAAAACATGGTAAAAAGACATAAATATTTATATTGGAAAAATCTATTGTGATATAGCAAAAGTGGAATATCACATATTTAATGATAAACTAAATTATTTTCCAATCTGAAAACATCTTCTCTAAAATGTAATTGTAAAATAATGGCTGGATTGTTTTCAACCATTTACAGAAAAAAACATTAATTACCTGATTTATTTAGTTTCTCCTAACACAGGAAATAGTTCTCTTTACTGTCACATTATGCACATTTTAAATAAGATATCCGTATCGATGTTTTCTTCCTTCGCAAACCTCTTTAAATAAATACATTTTCAAATTTAATAAGGAGCTTAAAATAAATGACATTGATTTTCCATTATACAAGTTTCAGTTAAATAGAATTAATGATGACAAGTCTGACATTATAAATTCTGCATTAATGAGATTATTTTACATCTCCTGACAATCAAATGTGAAATGCTTAGAGCAGGAGATAACAGAGCATTCCATTTACATCCAAAGTCTCATCCTTATAGTGTAACTAAAATGCAGGTATTGTACAAGACTAGTAAACTGGCTCTCATTAGTAGAGTGACCATATTTTTGTGGGTCCAACCTGGGACGGGGGGAGGGGGCGTGGGGGGGGGGGGCGTGGGGGGCGGGCGAACAGTGGGAAGGAGTGAGGAGCACGCAGCGGCGAAGACTGGGGGAGGGGGCGTGGCCATGACATTGTATGGGCGGAGCTAACGTAATGATGTAACAGCGAGGCATAAGAAAGCAGTGTTTACGCCATGATGTGGACAAACGAGACTTTGTATCATGGGTGTGCAGAAACTGTGTGATGCTAATAGTATACCGTAACCACAAAGCAGCAAACATAGCCATCTATGACCATTAAATAATAAATGCAGTAACAGTTACCCCGGACACCAGAAAATAAACGCAATAGGCAACATGTCAGTATAAAATAAATGCAATGCGGGCAAACATGTCAGTACAAAATAAACGCAATGCGGGCAACATGTTAGTACAAAATAAACGCAATGCGGGCAAACATTTCACCAGACAATAAACGCAATGCGGGCAAACATGTCAGTACAAAATAAACGCAATGCGGGCAACATGTCAGTACAAAATAAACGCACTGCGGGCAAACATTTCACCAGAAAAGAAACGCACTGCGGGCAAACATTTCACCAGAAAAGAAACGCACTGCGGCCAAACATTTCACCAGAAAAGAAACGCACTGCGGGCAAACATTTCACCAGAAAAGAAACGCACTGCGGCCAAACATTTCACCAGAAAAGAAACGCAATGCGGGCAAACATTTCGCCAGAAAAGAAACGCACTGCGGGCAAACATTTCGCCAGAAAAGAAACGCAATGCGGGCAAACATTTCGCCAGAAAAGAAACGCACTGCGGGCAAACATTTCACCAGAAAAGAAACGCACTGCGGCCAAACATTTCGCCAGAAAAGAAACGCAATGCGGCAAACATTTCGCCAGAAAAGAAACGCACTGCGGGCAAACATTTCGCCAGAAAAGAAACGCACTGCAGGCAAACATTTCGCCAGAAAAGAAACAATGCGGGCAAACAATAACATTTCACTAGAAAAGAAACAATGCGGGCAAACATTTCACCAGAAAAGAAACAATGCGGGCAAACATTTCACCAGAAAGGAAACAATGCGGGCAAACATTTCACCGGAAAAGAAACAATGCGGGCAAACATTTCACCTGGAAAAGAAACAATGCGGGCAAACATTTCACCAGAAAAGAAACAATGCGGGCAAACATTTCACCTGGAAAAGAAACAATGCGGGCAAACATTTCACCTGGAAAAGAAACAATGCGGGCAAACATTTCACCTGGAAAAGAAACAATGCGGGCAAACATTTCACCTGGAAAAGAAACAATGCGGGCAAACATTTCACCTGGAAAAGAAACAATGCGGGCAAACATTTCACCTGGAAAAGAAACAATGCGGGCAAACATTTCACCTGGAAAAGAAACAATGCGGGCAAACATTTCACCTGGAAAAGAAACAATGCGGGCAAACATTTCACCTGGAAAAGAAAGCATTTACTCACCTGGCAGAAGTGTCCGGCCTCTGGCGCGCTGCTCCGTCTTGGGACCGTCTTGTTCCTCCTGCTCTGGTCTCCCGCGCTGACAGGGCTACGGCAAGATGGCGCCCGAAGCCCTGTACTAGTGACACAAATAGGTCTCCAGTACAGGGCTCCGGCAGCCATCTTGCCGTAGCCCTGCTCGCCTGCTGGTGTCGGAAACAGACACCGGAAGAGGAGGCTGGAGCGGGGCTGCGGGCAATGAACTGGCACGGCGTCTATAGACGCCGCTGCCAGTTCATTGAGGAGAGAGTGGCCAGAGTCCCGAGGCCAGGACGTCCCGCTGCTGAAAGCGGGACGTTTCCCGGGACCTCATTAAGCCTGGGACAGCGGACCCCGAATCCGGGACGTGTCCCGGGCAATCCGGGACGCCTGGTCACTCTATCATTAGGCACTGTATAAAAAGGAAGATGGTACAGCTCATGGGTAAGTGAAGGGCCATTTGCGCTATCTGCATGGAGATTGTATGTTCTCTACATTGGCCCTCGAGCCGTGCAGCTTGCGACTGGCCTGGCTGCCAGAAAGCATGCATAGCTCCCAACTGTCCCTCTTTTGGAGGGACAGTTCCTCTTTGGGAACCCTGCCCTCTGTCCCTCTTTCTTCCCTATTTGTCCCTCTTTCAGAACTGATGTACAGATCTATGTAAATATATGTATTTTATCTACTGAAAATTTTGTTTAATTGACTATAAACGTTATTCCTGTCCTTGAAATTGAAATATTTCTTATTATCAAATGTTAATATGAAGGAAAATGGATCAAGATAGGATGAGCAGTTTGGTTTAAATTATAAAACAACATGTTTTTCTTATGAAATCTTTATAGAGTGTGTTATTAGAGGCGTGGAAGGGGTGTAGTTTAAGTGTCCCTCTTTCTGATCTCAAAAAGTTGGGAGGTATGAGCACTACGCTGATCAGCACACAGGAGACACAGGGCAGCAGCTGATCGAGGCTGCAAACAGCTCACTCATCTTCTGCTTACACACACACACACACACACACACGCATGCACGCACGCACGCACGCACGCACGCACGCACACACACACACACACACACACACACCTGCCCGAATTTACCATAAGGCACTGTAGGCACATGCCTACAGGTGACTGAAGTTGGAAAGGAGGCTCCCCTTCCTGAGTGTCTCTCTCCCTCCTTCCCTTTGCAGAGTCCTGCTGAGAGTGTAAATGAGAGGCTACTCACCCTGCTTTCGACATTTCACTGATTGCATTCCACTTACTTCAGTCAGGGGCATTTCTAGTTACTAAATACTGAGGTTCCTCTAGATACCTAATACTTGGGGCACCTCTAGCTACTTAATATTGAGGGTACTTCTGATGGTAAGAGGAAAAAAGTAGCGCCGCCATTCACTCCCATAATAAATATTGTTTAATGGGGCGCCGAACAGGAAAAAAGGGCGCCGGAGATTATTAACGTTTTACAAACAATGCCCAGAGATTTTTAATGTTTTATAACTGTGCTTGTGGTGATTTAAGTTTAGAAAATGTGCCCGTGATGAATAACGTTTATAAAAATGCGAAACGTATTTATCGTATTTAACTAAAACATTATTTAAAATGTTATCCCTTACTGTTTGTAAAACATTATTATTCACAAAATAAAGTGATTAGTACGTAAGGTAAATTGCAATATATTTTTTACAGTCACTATTTGTAAAACATTATTATCCACATAACAAAGCGATCAGTAAGGGGGGTGGTTAGGGTTAGGCACCACCAGGGGAGTCTTAGGGTTAGGCACCACCAGGGGGGTCTTAGGGTTAGGCACCACCAGGGGGGTCTTAGGGTTTGGCACCACCGGGGGGGTCTAGGGGTTAGGGATAGGTACAGGGAGTGTTCTGTGTGAGAGTAGGGTTAGGTATAGTTACAGTACAATATACACCACCAGGGGGGTGGTTAGGGTTAGGCACCACCAGGGGGTCTTAGGGTTAGGCACCACCGGGGGGTCTTTTAGGGTTAGGCACCACCAGGGGGGTCTAGGGGTTAGGGATAGGTATAGGGAGGGTTCTGTGTGAGAGTAGGGTTAGGTATAGTTACAGTACAATATACACCATCAGGGGGTGGTTAGGGTTAGGCACCACCACCCCCTTAGGGTTAGGCACCACCAGGGGGGTGGTTAGGGTTAGGCACCACCAGGGGGGTGGTTAGGGTTAGGCACCACCAGGGGGGGGTCTTAGGGTTAGGCACCACCAGGGGGTCTTAGGGCTAGGCACCACCAGGGGGGTCTTAGGGTTAGGCACCACCAGTGGGGTCTAGGAGTTAGGGATAGGTACAGGGAGGGTTCTGTGTGAGAGTAGGGTTAGGTATAGTTTTAGTAAAATTTGAGTAACACTTACTAATGTTTTACAACACTTATTACGAACGTAGTTATATTTACATCATCATTATAAACAATATTTTCAGATTTTATTATAAGAAGAAACGATAAATTAAGGTTATTCACAATAATATACAATTATAACGATTAAACATATATTACCGTTTTTTTAAGAAACGTAATTATAAGTATCACTTTTGAAACAGGGAAGATTAACGTTTTCACAATTGCCAATTTTATACAAATTATTTAATGATTTATAAATTTGTAAAACATTATTTGTAAACAAAATACAACACAATATTTTTATAAACGGTATTGCTGCTTATCGTTTACACCCCGCGCCCTTTTTTCCCGACGCCCTTTTTTGATGTACACACCTCTGACTACCTAATGCTAAAGGACACCTGTAGCTACTTATAATAGGCAAGGGAAGTAAGGGAGAAGTGACAGCTAGGCAAGTCAGCACACTTACGGTGTAGGTTAATGGAGGGCGAAGTCTAAGGTGCCATGACATCTGTGCCTATAGGCTCCAGTGAGGTAAATCCAGGCCTGCACAAACCAAAGCAGGAGGTGATTCAGCACAAGGTGTTTCAGCTTACTTTGTGTGGATGCAGAACCTGGGGGTGGGGTGAAGAGCAGGAGGAGGAAGTGGGCGTAGGAGGAAGCAGGACAGGGGGAGGGCACTTGATCCCCATTCAATCTGATGCACAGTAAAAGTGGCCACACACGATACAATAAAATGATCTGTTTTTACGGCAATTCAATATAAACAATCGGATTTCCCGAAAAATGTAAAGTTTTTTTTTATTTGAGCAAGAAATCCAATCAGATTTCTCATTTTTATTCTATAAATGTTTATCGGGTGTGCTGGAGTTTTTTTTTTGATCAATTTTTATGAAAATTAAATGGTGTGTGGTAGATTGTTAATTTCCTTATATACGCTCCCAAGATATGTTCTCAGCGTTTTCAATCATTATTTTTTTTCATAATTAAGTAAAACTTGACCACGCGCGTGTGCTATATGGGTTAGATTTTAAATGTTACAATAAGTCAGAAAAACTGATTGTAATTCTTGAATTGAAAAGCTATTTTAAAAATTGTATGGTGTGTAGCCATCTTAATGCAATCTGTGAAAAGGGGGAGAGAGAATGCTAAGGAGGGTGGAGAAAACCCAGGAAAGTAGAGGGAGGAGGCGGGACTCGGGATGAGAGGGTGGATCCCGGGATTGTCCCGCCCAATTCGGGAATGTTGTGAGCTTTGACATCATGCTATGCTGCGCGTCAGGCACAAGAGTAGTTCAGGCAATCGCCACACCCAGAATGATAGCTCCCTCAGAGTTGCTACGATCAGAGGGGGAATAGTATTTAATGCCGTCAGGTGTTTGAGCAGCAGCAGGGTGAGCCACCATTCAGCTCACCCTGTGCCCAGTGCATAATACGTTTGCTGGCAATATTACCGCGCTTTCGTGTATCAGGCCCTGTGTATCTAAATAAAATAAATAAAAAATTTCCTTAATTGATTCATTGCAAATGGTTTTAACTTTCCAGACGACCCTCATATTTTTAGGTAACTCTCCCATATTTATACCAATATTTAAAAAAGGAAAAGGTAGGGAATAGGTTAGTTTCCAGAGCGGGCAGTAAGGTATTAGGGTTGGTACACACTGGCTGCTTGTTGCGCTGCGTTTGCTTTTTGAAAAATGTATCCTCCTTTCCTTGAATGAAATCGAGGCAAAATCGTGCGTCCAATTTTGCCGCGATCTTTCAAAATCACTGTGTTTTTGCAGTGATTTTCATTCAAGTCAATGAGGATGCTTCTTCAAATTGCAAAAGCAGCCAAAAATGCAGCCAATGTGTAGCAGCCCAAGTAAGTACATACACCACGCTACGTTTCCAGCCCCTGATAAGTCTGTGTGAGGTAACACACACTTCAGTAGGAGGAGTCAGTAAGGCATGCCAGTGGCTGGATCTGTCAGAAGAGATGGAGGAATCCAGGCAATGAAAAAGAGCCAGAGGGAACACTTGTAGCTGAGGATACACACACCACCATACATTCATTTATATTCATCCTACTGTAAGTGCAATTCTGCCTGGTGGTAAGTACCGGTAGTACACATATAGCAATGTGCTGCACATATTATAGATATCAACAGTCCAGCTGAATCTGACATATTTCTGCTAGATATTGCTATCAGTTGCTGGAATTTTGGAAAAGGAGAGAAGAATATATGATACTGGTCACAAAGCCCGTTAGAGAACGGGCGCATCCAAAGCCAACATGTGCTGTCAGATCTAATGTGTTTTCATATAGGAAAATGTACACTGAGAATATACTGTATAAAAAATGTCTTTAAAAATCTTGAAACTGGGTTTAAAGAACACACTTGTCTTTCAGTTTTCTGCGAGCGTTTTTCTGTGTACATTTTCTGCATACCACGTGTGTTTCTATGCAGAAAAATGCACATTTTTTCACAGGAGCTAATGTAATTGATGCAGAAAACTGTCAGCATGTGCAGAATCATGATGCAGAATGTCAGTTTGTTTTCTGCGCTGTAATAAATTGCTTGGCGTTTTTCTCTGCGGAGAGAGAGGAGGCAGGGCTAGGCGTCGGAAGGGACTTCGGGACAGGATCACAGGACAAGGCTTCTTGTAAATATAACTTTCTTGCACTTGCAGGCTGCCAGATTTTAGTATTTACTCTGGAGGTCCTGTTTGCATGTGAACTAGCCCATTTATTAACATCAGTTCTAAGTTTTTCTGTGCAGAAAACGTATACAATAAAGGTTTGTTCACACCTAGGGCATTTTCGCCTTTTTTTCAAAATCACCCTAAAGGCGCTTGTGCGATGATTCCCTATGAGAGTGTTCACATCTTAGCAGTTCGATGACGACCCACTGACCAAAGCGCTGCCTGTACCATTTTTGGGGCGATTTGCCTCAATGGAAGGTATAGGAAAATCGTGAAATGCTTGAAAAAGCCCTGTGTATAGCGATTTCCCCAGCATTTTCATAAATAAATACATTGGGCTTGATTCGCAAAAGAGTGCTAACTGATAGCATGGCCATTTTCATGCAAATTTTCACGTTTTGCGCGATCACGAATTTTCACGCGAAACAATAACATTTTCGCACGCAAAACACGATTTTTCGCACGAATCAGATATCGTTTGCGCGCAAAAACATTGTTTGACGCAAAAATTTGTGATCGTGCGAAATGCGAAAATTCGCACGAAAATGGCCATGCTATCAGTTAGCACTCTTTTGTGACTCAAGCCCATTGTATTTATTAATTTCTGGGTCAAAGAGTTCACTTCCTGACTTGCGTCATGAAGTGTAAAAAAAAAACAAATCGCTCTGCAAAAGCACGTAGAAAAGCACTTTGCAGATAAGGAATACATTTCAGTTTCTCAGTAGACTCTATAAGTGAGAGGAGGAGCTACGTGTAGTAAATACTTTATGTATTGCCAATGCCAAGCCATATAAAACTGGAGAAGGGATAATAAGCCACAGAGACATTTTTTGAGTAGCAGTGGTCAATATCTATGTATACTACAATTTCTGTCTGCTCCTAGCCTATATACTTGCATAGCGCCTTTCCATAAGCCAAGTGCAATCACGATAAGCATATAAGGTGTTGTCTGTACCATGAGATTCACCTGTTTCTGAACCACACAAGCTAGGAAAGGGATTAGTGAGCCTCAAAATCAGCAACCCATACAGGACCTCTTAATACTCCTGGCACACTCACTCGCCCTACATGGTGTTTGTAGATGATTAAAAAGATAGGTAGCGCTACACTGGGGCACTGGCCCCCCAGGAATCACTGTGCCCCTCTCCCCCCGAGTGCCTCACCCCTCTCAGTAACATATAGTTAAAGGGGCACTACAGCGAGAAACTTTAAAATTTAAAATATGTGCAAACATATACAAATAAGAAGTACTTTTTTTCCAGAGTAAAATGAGCCATAAATTACTTTTCTCCTATAAGGCCGTAACTTACAGTAGGTAGTAGAAATCTGATAGAAGTGACAGGTTTTGGACTAGTCCATCTCTTCATAGGGGATTCTCAGCAAAGCTTTTTATTATTTATAAAGATATTCCCGAAAAATAATTTAAACAATTGTTATAAACTGTTCTAATCACCTTTTTCCGGCACCAGCAACTTCTTATAGTTGCGTCTCACGGACTGTGAGATAACTTGACTCTCAACACAGCAAGCAGGAGATAGACTTTCTCAGGCTTCCTCAATATTCACGTTATTTATTCAGGAAACAGAAATACAGATAGATACAGTTCATCACATCCTAGCCACGACGATCTTCATGTTGCGTTACAAGATTCTTGATTAGACTTCCTGCTGAAGTCAATCAGGTACCTTCTTTCTAACCTACGTTACACTAGACTACCTATGTACAGCATACATTATATCATATTACATATAGAATGAAAAATACTTAGAGGTTCCAGTCAGCATTGAGAGCTAGTGTGAAAGTAAGAAGCAGAGTGAGCTCCCATCGCTCACTCGGGGTTTAATACCGACTAGGAAAGAGTTAAATATGACATCATCTTCGCCATCCCCTAGATCAGACTATTGGTGGACGCCCTCATGGTGTCATCATACACACCTACTCAATTAATATTTAATGAGGTTTTTGACATACATACAAGAATTTCGGTATTTAGTAAATATGGCTGATGTTTATTGTTCTAGTGGTGTACATGCACAGGTCAGGGAGACCTGTGGCCTTGTCCATAGAACAGCGTTTTGGTATATTCTGGTTCTGCTGACAGAACTGCAGATTTTCTCTCTAAGAGAAAATCCCCTTAAAGGGCAGGTCTGCTCCCTAAGCCTTTTTGACTAACTCAGTCCCAATAACTGAGGCCTACTTAAATTATAACAATCCCCCCTAAAAAGGCTTGACCCGCAGATCCCAGCTTCTGAACCCACCAGTAACTGGTTTCTTTTCTTTAGGTTTCACTTTTCGATGTTCGTGCTCACACAACTTCTCTGCTCTAGGCGGTTATCCCTGGAAGAGAGAGAGCAAGACCTCTTGGTCTTCCTGTAACCAGGCTCTCTGGGGAGGCCCTACTTCTAAGTCCCTCTATACCACATGCTCAGCATTTGCGTCACTTGCGTATCACTCATAAGCTTGCATGACCACAGAAAAGTGAAACTCGTTTGGTTGTTACACAACGGAGCAGTGCCAGGTGCCTTCTAAAAGAGCGCCTTTACACAATCAGCTCCATCACCGGTACTACTAAACCTATACCCGTAACCCTGTATATCCCTTAATTTAAAAATATTGGTTCATGAGATTGTTTATGAGGCACCAATCTCTTGACCAGGTTAATTTGTTCTACGTAATTTTAACACACAACCTCACCTGGATAATGATGCCTAAAGTTGTCATTCCCATCCAGACGACCAGTGGGTGTAGGAAGAACTTTTGATCTGCAGAGGCCCAGTCCGAGTGTCCCTGGAACATCACCGGAAACCTTTTCCACCAGGTCAGACTGGAACTCACCTGCTTATTTTTGTGTTCTACCTCGTTAAGATCACCTGGATCATGGTGAAATCTTACCTCTAACTTAGTGTACTGTTTGTTTAACCTTTGTAACAAAATGTGGTCGTCTTGGATCAAACCCTGTTCCCCTTTGTCCCATGTCGTGTTCTCTTTTAGGAGGGGCACTTCCCGTGAAACTTCGAACTTTAGAGTTCTCTTAACCATTTGAAAAATAACGTCATCAAACCTGGATGACTGGATCCATATGGGATCTCCGCTCACCCAATATGTTCCCCTGGACAGATCCCCCTTATTGGAACAATTATGAAAATGTACCTTGAATGTGTCCTTAGACATGATGCTAAAAAACAAACCTTTCCTTCAGCCACCGTAACTATCGGTTTGGCTTCAGGGTGGATCTTTTGAATGGTAGCCTCGCATTCTGTGTTATTGAGCCCGCAGGCTTCTTCACTAAATTTGACTTGCCCCGGCAAACACAGGTACCTCTGTGAGAATTGCCCGCATGAGGACAACTCTACTCGTTTCACCTCCCCGTCTAGCACCAAAAAAGTTTGACCTCTTAGGTCATGGTGTAAGACATGTGTTGAGGTGGGAACTAAGGAAGTGGTGGTGCCTAAAGGAATGTTGCAACCGTTTCCATTTGTTCACCCAAACATCTTGAAGCTTCCATGCAAAAGATCCTTCTCCAGAAAAATCGATATACCTCCCCTTGTCCAATCTCAGTTGGACAGGATCTTTAAGCATCTCCCTGACAAAATATGTCCCCAACTGTCCTGATTGGACCTCTTCCCCCCTTATGTCCTGAGGCACAATATGTACCAGAGGTTGGGAAGACTGTACTCTCTGCAATTTTTCAATTAAGAGTACTTCTTCACTTACCCAACTAGCATGAGGACAAGCGGCTGCATATGGACTGTGTAATATCGTCCCCTGTTGTGACCTGTGTAATGTGAATGGGGTTCCCTGTGTTGGCTTTCCCTCCCCGGGACCGCTCTCCCCACCCTCTTTGTCACCTGGAAATGTGGCTCGATCTCAATTCTTACTTCTTGTTTCGAGAACCACCACCCCTCGTCTTTCCAGCCTTTCTGTGTGTATAGTTGTTTCAGAGGCACTCTCTGTTGGTAGTTCCAGAGTGTGATGTTGTCCCCCGCATCTCTCCGGCAGGAGAATTTACGCCTCCTGCTCGTTCCTCTCCAATCTGGAACCATCTCACTCTGGATAACCAAGACAAGGTACCCCCGAATCACACACTCCACCTTTTGCGTGTACCCATTGTACTGCAATGTACCTTTTAACAAAACTTTGGATCGGTGCATTGATTCTGGGAGTGTGACATTCAATAGCAGATTTACACTGCCATTCAATTCATACTGCCCGCACCTCTGACCTTTCAGACCTGTCACCCACCTTGTGCCCTGAAATTTGTTTTCACCTGGCACAAGTGCTCGTTTCCTCCATCCCTGCTTGGTCCATCTGTGCCAAGCGGAGGGAGGTGTGAAAGGATTAGTACCTTTGTCACCAAACATTAACATGCTTGGGCCTTGCATTCTCATTAACCCCTTATTATACATGAGAATGTCCTCTCTTCATTCTCCTAGGACGAAATGGCAACCTAGGATCACCATCAGCACGGTACTCTTCATTATAAAAGCACCAGCTTGGGAAAGGAAAGCATTAGCAATTTGCACTATGCTTTGCTCAGTCAGTTTTTTTTGTCGTTTTCCGATCTTAGGAATCTCGTGTTTTAGTCTCTTTACAATTTCAGGAATCTCGTGTTTTAGTCTCTTTCCAATTTCAGGAATCTTGTGTTTTAACCCATTCAGGTTCCGTGTTTTCCCGAGAGAAATGTTCACCTCCCATTCATTAGCCTATAACTTTATCACTACTTATCACAATGAACTTATCTATATCTTGTTTTTTCCGCCACCAATTAGGCTTTCTTTGGGGGGTACATTTTGCTAAGAGCCACTTTACTGTAAACGCATTTTAACAGGAAGAATAAGAAAAAAATGGAAAAATTCATTATTTCTCAGTTTTCAGCCATTATAGTTTTAAAATAATACATGCCTCCATAATTAAAACTCACGTATTGTATATGCCCATATGTCCCGGTTATTACACCGTTAAAATTATGTCCCTATCACAACGTATGGCGACAATATTTTATTTGGAAATAAAGGTGCATTTTTTCCATTTTGCTTCTATCACTATTAACAAGTTTAAAATAAAAAATATATAGAAATATTTCATCTTTACATTGATATTTAAAAAGTTTAGACCCTTAGGTAAATATTTACATGTTTTTTTTTTTTATTATTGTAATGGTTTTTTTTATTTATAGTAAACATTTTATTTGGGTAGTTTTGGGAGGGTGGGGGGTAAACAATAGATTTATAATGTAAATGTGTGTTGATTTTAATTTATTTTCATTTTCAGGTGTAGTATTACTTTTTGGCCACAAGATGGCGGCCATGAGTTTGTTTACATGACGTCACTCTAAGCGTAACACACGCTTAAAGTGGCGCATCAGGAAGGGAACGGCCAGAAAAGGCGCAGCTTCCGAGAGAAGCTGTCGCTTTTTCAGCGGGGGAGAGGAATCAGTGATCGGGCTTCATAGCCCGATATATTGATTCCCTGACTACCGAATCCGCGGCCGGGAGTGCGCGTGCACGCGCGCAA
The DNA here is from genome assembly GCF_040937935.1 of Hyperolius riggenbachi. NCBI lineage: Eukaryota > Metazoa > Chordata > Amphibia > Anura > Hyperoliidae > Hyperolius > Hyperolius riggenbachi. The sequence goes on from NC_090649.1 coordinate 141,625,471, forward strand.
TCGGCCGCGGGGGCGCGCGGTAGCGCACATGGTTTCTGGACGTAGTTTCTACGTCCAGAAACCAAAATAGGTTAATCTCTTTCCAATTTCAGGAATCTCGCTGTTCTCCAACCTCAGATTGGCATCTGGAACCTTTCGCTTATCCGACTGACATCTCCATCTTTGCTGCCAGCACTGTAGCTGTCTCGAGTCCATATTGCCAAACTCCTGAAATCAAAATACAAACAAATCAATTCTTATTAATGAGTTGGGATTCCCCCTGCGGCTTGTACTCTGTACACTTTAAATTGATCAATATATACCGTAATTGATCTCGTTGCTTTATGGTTCTCATGAACTCTGTTTACTCCTTTTGGTAGATTGGAGTTAAACCTCTCTCCCCTACCTAAGTACTATCCGAAGTACTTACCTGTGTAAAATATGCTCCCGCAGACTTCACCTTTGGAAGCTCCCACCTCATTGCAAGCTCCCTCCACATCCCCCCCTATCTGTACATGCGCGGCCTTCTCATGCACAGATTACAGATGCCACACCTGTTGTTGCTTTGCAGGTGAGCCTGCAATGCTCTTACTCATTATCGCATTTACTTATCTAGAACCTCATTGCGATACTAGCTCTGCTAGAAGTTCTGTGTGTTGTACCCTCTGACCAATGTTTGCCGTGCTACAACCCCCATCCTACAAAAAAAATGGCTGCCTCCCTGTAGGAAGGAGCACTTGGCACTTAAACTACACAGGGTGCAGGGCTAAGCATTCCAGCATCAAATGCCTGTATGCAGATCCCTGAATGCCCACTTGGTAGGTAGTCGTATGGCAAACCTGTCCTGATACACTGTCACTCTGTAAATGGCAATTCTTTCATTTGTATAATTGCCCCATGAACTGCTGTCAGTTCTTGTTCTTTGTGCTACACTTGATAGGAGCTGGAAAAAAACATATTTGACCGATCAGTGGACAGAAAAAACGCACAAAAACCAGCCCCAGCCCAGCATAGACCTCTTAGTCAAACTCTGGACCTGTCCACGACAAAAAACGGAAAAAAACGTTACCGCTCTGCAGCAGCGGCGACGGATACCTGGATTGGTCAACTCCCTTTTTTTTCCAACTCCGGCACCCCCCTGATGCACTGTCCCCCCTTTTCTCTATTGGGAACTCATGCTGCACCACCCGGTAAGGTGCCTCACTTAAAGGAATAATCCCATAAGCAACTCAGTACAGACCCTTTCCTGATCTGCGCTGCTCCGTGTCTCCCTGCACCTAGCTGGGAAACAATTCCTATCCGTGACCATGCTAGTCTTACAGTAATAGCTTGGTGCACGTATTCTGGCATTCCTATCCCTGGACCCAGGCTATGGGGAAATATTCGGGATCCGAGATACTCAGTAGAATGTCTCATTATTTCTACCCCCCTTCCTTTCAGCTGCTCTGCCCGGAGCCGCGAGCACAGCCTGACGTGGCGTGGATCCCCCCAGCCCCTCCTCCCCCCTGCCATGACGTGTGGGAGCCATGACTCTTGGGGGCGGGCCCTCCCCACTGCCACCATTTTGAGTCCTGGACTGCCAGTTAAGATGGCTGCTCCCATAGCAACCTCTCAATCCTATAAACCCTAGGAAAAAAAAAACTCAAACAGAACAAACATTTTATGCATAGTTACACACAGCATCGATACATATTGCAGATAGTCAGCATTCCGCTACATCCCCTCTTGGATGCTCGCAAAAACCTAAAAAAAACCCCGTCCCAGCTGCAATTCCCCCCCCCCCCCCCCCCCCCCCCCCCCACATCTGGCATCCTTCCCAGTCTCTGGACAGGGAGAGAGAAAAAAAAAAAAAACAGAGCAGGAGGGGAGAAAGAAAGAAAAAATTGAAGCACCCAGCCTCCAAGCTGCAATTAACACAGAATGTACACATTAACAACTCCTTGCACAACACCAAATACAACACAGATAACGCCATATAACAACGTAAATCATACATGCCTGATCTGCGGACTCTTCGCAATTCACCAGCTTTCGCAACTTTTCCCTCCGCGAAACTCAGATTTGACTCCGGAACTTCTGGGGGGGCCTCCCACCTTCCCCCACAGCGGATCGATCTCCAGCGGCAGTTGCGAGCAGCCGTAGCCTCGGAGGGTTCCTTCCGACCCAGGTTTAGGCTTGTAACTGTTGTGCACATGCAGTTACAGTGTAACGTCCAAGAGTTTCGCCGCTGATATCCTCGAATTGCAGCCCGTGTGCTTGGCTCACGCACACTCCCCACACCAGCTTATCAGCTTGATAAGCTTTACAGTCCGCGTCTATTCCGCTTGTTTTGCTGTGGAATATCTTGAAAACTTCTTGAAAACTTCTTCGGCCCCGGCCCCCTGTCTGCTTGTATTGCTAGGCAGCGAAGGGTTTAATCGGCACCGTTGTTATAAACTGTTCTAATCACCTTTTTCCGGCACCAGCAACTTCTTATAGTTGCATCTCACGGACTGTGAGATAACTTGACTCTCAACACAGCAAGCAGTAGATAGACTTTCTCAGGCTTCCTCAATATTCACGTTATTTATTCAGGAAACAGAAATACAGATAGATACAGTTCATCACATCCTAGCCACGCCGATTTTCCTGTTGCGTTACAAGATTCTTGATTAGACTTCCTGCTGAAGTCAATCAGGTACCTTCTTTCTAACCTACGTTACACTAGACTACCTATGTACAGCATACATTATATCATATTACATATAGAATGAAAAATACTTAGAGGTTCCAGTCAGCATTGAGAGCTAGTGTGAAAATAAGAAGCAGAGTGAGCTCCCATCGCTCACTCGGGGTTTAATACCGACTAGGAAAGAGTTAAATATGACATCATCTTCGCCATCCCCTAGATCAGACTATTGGTGGACCCCTTGTGGTGTCATCATACACACCTACTCAATTAATATTTAATGAGGCTTTTGACATACATACAAGAATTTCGGTATTTAGTAAATATGGCTGATGTTTATTGTTCTAGAGGGATACATGCACAGGTCAGGGAGACCTGTGGCCTTGTCCATAGAACAGCTTTTTGGTATGTTCTGGTTCTGCTGACAGAACTGCAGATTTTCTCTCTAAGAGAAAATCCCCTTAACCACTTGAGGACCTAGGGCTTTCTACCCCTTAAGGACCGGCCACTTTTTTTCCATTCAGACCACTGCAGCTTTCACGGTTTATTGCTCGCTCATACAACCTACCACCTAAATGAATTTTGGCTCCTTTTCTTGTCACTAATAAAGCTTTCTTTTAGTGCTATTTGATTGCTCCTGCGATTTTTACTTTTTATTATATTCAGCAAAAAAGACATGAATTTTGGCAAAAAAATGATTTTTTTAACTTTCTGTGCTGACAGTTTTCAAATAAAGTAAAATTTCTGTATACATGCAGCGCGAAAAATGTGGACAAACATGTTTTTGATAAAAAAAAACCCATTCAGTGTATATTTATTGGTTTGGGTAAAAGTTATAGCGTTTACAAACTATGGTGCAAAAAGTGAATTTTCCCATTTTCAAGCATCTCTGACTTTTCTGACCCTCTGTCATGTTTCATGAGGGGCTAGAATTCCAGGATAGTATAAATACCCCCCAAATGACCCCATTTTGGAAATAAGACATCCCAAAGTATTCACTGAGAGGCATAGTGAGTTCATAGAAGATATTATTTTTTGTCACAAGTAAGCGGAAAATGACACTTTGTGAAAAAAAAAAAAAAAAAAAAAAGTTTCCATTTCTTCTAACTTGCGACAAAAAAAAATGAAATCTGCCACGGACTCACCATGCTCCTCTCTGAATACCTTGAAGTGTCTACTTTCCAAAATGGGGTCATTTGTGGGGTGTGTTTACTGTCCTGACATTTTGGGGGGTGCTAAATTGTAAGCACCCCTGTAAAGCCTGAAGGTGCTCATTGGACTTTGGACCCCTTAGCGCAGTTAGGGTGCAAAAAAGTGCCACACATGTGGTATTGCCGTACTCAGGAGAAGTAGTATAATGTGTTTTGGGGTGTATTTTTACACATACCCATGCTGGGTGGGAGAAATATCTCTGTAAATGACAATTTGTTAATTTGTTTTACACACAATTGTCCATTTACAGAGATCTTTCTCCCACTCAGCATGGGTATGTGTAAAAATACACCACAAAACACATTATACTACTTCTCCCGAGTACGGCGATACCACATGTGTGGCACTTTTTTGCACCCTAACTGCGCTAAAGGGCCCAAAGTCCAATGAGTACCTTTAGAATTTCACAGGTCATTTTGAGAAATTTCGTTTCAAGACTACTCCTCACGGTTTAGGGCCCCTAAAATGCCAGGGCAGTATAGGAACCCCACAAATGACCCCATTTTAGAAAGAAGACACCCCAAGGTATTCCGTTAGGAGTATAGTGAGTTCATAGAAGATTTTATTTTTTTGTCAAAAGTTAGCGGAAATTGATTTTAATTGTGTTTTTTCACAAAGTGTCATTTTCCGCTAACTTTTGACAAAAAATAAAATCTTCTATGAACTCACCATACTCCTAACGGAATACCTTGGGGTGTCTTCTTTCTAAAATGGGGTCATTTGTGGGGTTCCTATACTGCCCTGGCATTTTAGGGGCCCTAAACCGTGAGGAGTAGTCTTGAAACGAAATTTCTCAAAATGACCTGTGAAATTCTAAAGGTACTCATTGGACTTTGGGCCCTTTAGCGCAGTTAGGGTGCAAAAAAGTGCCACACATGTGGTATCGCCGTACTCGGGAGAAGTAGTACAATGTGTTTTGGGGTGTATTTTTACACATACCCATGCTGGGTGGGAGAAATACCTCTGTAAATGGACAATTGTGTGTAAAAAAATCAAAAGATTGTCATTTACAGAGGTATTTCTCCCACCCAGCATGGGTATGTGTAAAAATACACCCCAAAACACATTATACTACTTCTCCCGAGTACGGCGATACCACATGTGTGGCACTTTTTTGCACCCTAACTGCACTAAGGGGCCCAAAGTCCAATGAGTACCTTTAGGATTTCACAGGTCATTTTTGTTTCAAGACTACTCCTCACGGTTTAGGGCCCCTAAAATGCCAGGGCAGTATAGGAACCCCACTAATGACCCCATTTTAGAAAGAAGACACCCCAAGGTATTCCGTTAGGAGTATGGTGAGTTCATAGAAGTTTTTATTTTTTTGTCACAAGTTAGCGGAAATTGATTTTAATAGTTTTTTTTCACAAAGTGTCATTTTCCGCTAACTTGTAACAAAAAATAAAATCTTCTATGAACTCACCATACTCCGTACGGAATACCTTTGGGTGTCTTCTTTCTAGAATGGGGTCATTTGTGGGGTTCCTATACTGCCCTGGCATTTTAGGGGCCCTAAACCGTGAGGAGTAGTCTTGAAACCAAATGTCGCAAAATGACCTGTGAAATCCTAAAGGTACTCATTGGACTTTGGGCCCCTTAGCGTACTTAGGGTGTAAAAAAGTGTCACACATGTGGTACCGCCGTACTCAGGAGAAGTAGTATAATGCGTTTTGGGGTGTATTTTTACACATACCCATGCTAAGTGGGAGAAATATCTCTGTAAATGACAATTGTTTGATTTTTTTACACACAATTGTCCATTTACATAGAAATTTCTCCCATCCAGCATGGGTATGTGTAAAAATACACCCCAAAACACATTATACTACTTTTCCTGAGTACAGCGGTACCACATGTGTGACAATTTTTTGCAGCCTAGGTGCGCTAAGGGGCCCAACGTCCTATTCACAGGTCATTTTGAAGCATTTGTTTTCTAGACTACTCCTCGCGGTTTAGGGCCCCTAAAATGCCAGGGCAGTATAGGAACCCCACAAGTGACCCCATTTTAGAAAGAAGACACCCCAAGGTATTCCGTTAGGTGTATGGCGAGTTCATAGAAGATTTTATTTTTTGTCACAAGTTAGTGAAAAATGACACTTTGTGAAAAAAAACCAATAAAAATTAATTTCCGCTAACTTTTGACAAAAAATAAAATCTTCTATGGACTCGTCATACACCTAACAGAATACCTTGGGGTGTCTTTTTTTCTAAAATGGGGTCACTTGTGGGGTTCCTATACCGCCCTGGCATTTTACAGGCCCAAAACCGTGAGTAGTCTGGAAACCAAATGTCTCAAAATGACTGTTCAGGGGTATAAGCATCTGCAAATTTTGATGACAGGTGGTCTATGAGGGGGCGAATTTTGTGGAACCGGTCATAAGCAGGGTGGCCTTTTAGATGACAGGTTGTATTGGGCCTGATCTGATGGATAGGAGTGCTAGGGGGGTGACAGGAGGTGATTGATGGGTGTCTCAGGGGGTGGTTAGAGGGGAAAATAGATGCAATCAATGCACTGGGGAGGTGATCGGAAGGGGGTCTGAGGGGGATCTGAGGGATTGGCCGAGTGATCAGGAGCCCACACGGGGCAAATTGGGGCCTGATCTGATGGGTAGGTGTGCTAGGGGGTGACAGGAGGTGATTGATGGGTGTCTCAAGGTGTGATTAGAGGGGGGAATAGATGCAAGCAATGCACTGGCGAGGTGATCAGGGCTGGGGTCTGAGGGCATTCTGAGGGTGTGGGCGGGTGATTGAGTGCCCTAGGGGCAGATAGGGGTCTAATCTGATAGGTAGCAGTGACAGGGGGTGATTGATGGGTAATTAGTGGGTGTTTAGGGTAGAGAATAGATGGAAACACTGCGCTTGGGTGGTGATCTGATGTCGGATCTGCGGGCGATCTATTGGTGTGGGTGGGTGATCAGTTTGCCCGCAAGGGGCAGGTTAGGGGCTGATTGATGGGTGGCAGTGACAGCGGGTGATTGATGGGTGGAAGTGACAGGGGGTGATTGATGGGTGGCAGTGACAGGGGGTGATTGATGGGTGATTGATAGGTGATTGACAGGTAATCAGTGGGTTATTACAGGGGAGAACAGATGTAAATATTGCACTGGCGAATTGATAAGGGGGGGTCTGAGGGCAATCTGAGCGTGTAGGCGGGCGATTGGGTGCCCGCAAGGGGCAGATTAGGGTCTGATCTGATGGGTAACAGTGACAGGTGGTGATAGGGGGTGATTGATGGGTAATTAGTGGGTGTTTAGAGGAGAGAATAAATGTAAACGTTGCGCTTAGGTGGTGATCTGATGTCGGATCTGCGGGCGATCTATTGGTGTGGGTGGGTGATCAGATTGCCCGCAAGGGGCAGGTTAGGGGCTGATTGTTGGGTGGCAGTGACGGGGTGATTGATGGGTGATAGGTGATTGGCAGGTGATTGACAGGTGATCAGTGGGTTATTACAGGGAAGGACAGATGTAATTAATGCACTGGCGAATTGATAAGGGGGGGGGGTCTGAGGGCAATCTGAGCGTGTGGGCGGGTGATTGGGTGCCCGCAAGGGGCAGATTAGGGTCTGATCTGATAGGTAACAGTGACAGGTGGTGACAGGGGGTGATTGATGGGTGATTGATGGGTAATTAGTGGGTGTTTAGAGAAGATAACAGATGTAAACAATACATTTGGGAGGTAATCTGACGGCGGGTTTGCGGGCGATCTAATGGTGTGGGTGGGTGATCAGATTGCCCGCAAGGGGCAGGTTAGGGGCTGATTGATGGGTGGCAGTGACAGGGGGTGACAGGGGGTGATTGATGGGTGATAGGTGATTGGCAGGTGATTGACAGGTGATCAGTGGGTTATTACAGGGAAGAACAGATGTAATTAATGCACTGGTGAATTGATAAGGGGGGGTCAGAGGGCAATCTGAGCGTGTGGGCGGGTGATTGGGTGCCCGCAAGGGGCAGATTAGGGTCTGATCTGATAGGTAAAAGTGACAGGTGGTGATAGGGGGTGATTGATGGGTGATTGATGGGTAATTAGTGTGTGTTTAGAGGAGAGAATAGATGTAAACAATGGATTTGGGAGGTGATCTGATGTCGGATCTGCGGGCGATCTATTGGTGTGGGGGGGTGATCAGATTGCCCGCAAGGGGCAGGTTAGGGGCTGGCTGATGGGTGGCAGTGACAGGGGGTGATTGACGGGTGATTGATGGGTGATTGACAGGTGATTGACAGGTGATTGACAGGTGATCAGGGGGATAGATGCATACAGTAAACAGGGGGGGTGGTCTGGGGGGGGGGGTCTGGGGAGAATCTGAGGGGTGGGGGGTGATCAGGAGGGGGCAGGGAGCAGGGTGGGGGATAAAAAAAAAAATAGCGTTGACAGATAGTGACAGGGAGTGATTGATGGGTGATTAGGGGGGTGATTGGGTGCAAACAGGGGTCTGGGGGGTGGGCAGGGGGGGGGGTCTGATGGGTGCTGTGGGCGATCTGGGGCGGGGGGGGGAAAAATCAGTGTGCTTGGTGCAGACTAGGGTGGCTGCAGCCTGCCCTGGTGGTCCCTCGGACACTGGGACCACCAGGGCAGGAGGCAGCCTGTATAATACACTTTGTAAACATTACAAAGTGTATTATACACTTTGTATGCGGCGATCGCGGGGTTAACATCCCGCCGGCGCTTCCGTATGGCCGGCGGGATGTTGCGGCGGGTGAGCGGCGCCAGGCGGAGGCGGAGGATCGCGTCACTGATGACGCGATCGCTCCGCCCATGCCCCTACAAGGACCGCCGCCAATTGTCAATACGGCGGTCCTTGCGGGGTGCACTTCCCGGCCGCCAATTGTACATACGGCGGTCGGGAAGTGGTTAAAGGGCAGGTCTGCTCCCCAAGCCTTTTTGACTAACTCAGTCCAAATAACTGAGGCCTACTTAAATTATAACAACAATGATGCTGGCCAGCTTCCCTGCTCACTACACAGTTTTTTGGCGGTTGGACAGAGCAACTGCCATTCACTAAGTGCTTTTGAAAATAAATATATCCCTGAGAATCCCCTTTAAAGCGATGGATTCATCCAAAACATGTCACTTTTGTCTGATTTCTACTACCTGCTGTAAGTGACCGCAACATAGGAGAAAAGTAATTTATGGCTCATTTTACTCTGGAAAAAATGTACTTCTTATTTGTATATGTTTGCACATATTTTAAATTTTACAGTTTTTCGCTGTAGTGCCCCTTTAACTGTTTCCAGGCTCCAGCAGTGGACACTGAACAGGATAGGATCTGTAAAAAACTCTCCATGTCAGCCTGAGTTGCAGGCATTAAGTAAACCAAGGGTCTTATCTATTTGCCATAAATATCTCACAATCCTTGCAAGATCCCTTAGTATCTGGATGACACTTATAGTGTATTTGCAGCAACAATAAAATTCTCCATTTATCTACCTCCTTCTGATTCTATGTTCTAATATTGTCAGTCAACAGGATTAGAGTCTGAAGAAGGCTTACTAGCTGAAAGCTTACTCTTTTTCTTTTAAATTAGCCAATAAATGGAATTATCCTTATTCAAACCTTCCTGTCTGTAATGCGAGGTACACACCATACAATTGTCTGACAGTTAGATAGATGGTTCAATAGGTAATTTCTGTCGTGTTTGATCTTATTTTTGATCATTTTTCTGGTCGATTTTTCATAGAAGTGAATGGAAATCGATTTGGAAATCAATCATAAAATCGAACGGAAAATCGAACTGAAAATTGTATGGTGTGTACCCAGCATTAAATGCAAGCTCTAGTCCACAGCAATGTTTAGCTACTAAGATAAGGATTTGTGCACAGTGTTTCTCTACTTCTTGTTTTTTCCCCCTCCCCTTGCTTGTAGAGTCATCAGACACAGGATGGGAGCTGAAATGATTTGTCTGTGATCTGTCAAAATAGGAGCAGCTTTCTTGCAAGTAAGGCTTAAAACATGACAACCAAATAGCCAAGTACATCTGTAGGTAACCTTTCTTCCATAAAAGCACCATCGTTTGGACAATCTGCTCTGTTCAAAAGGCTCTGAGTTCTGTTTGGGATATTTAAATTTGGTTCCCACCGTTGATGAACTAGTTAGCCTTAATTTTATCACTTGATATAATATCTAAAACTCACCATAATGGACCATGTCAGCCCCCCTGTTGTGAAATATCACCAATCAGTCTCTAGGAAGTATAGAATAGGTTTATTTACTGTACATGAGACAAACACAATATGTCTACATATTACAATTATTCCTCCATCATTGAACCGGATTGGTTCCTGACATATAAGCTAACTAACTATTGGGTGATACAAAACTGCATAAGTGAATATATGTATACCTATGAGTAAATGAGGTCAATTAGCTGTCAACTATTATAAGAGATACTGTACTTGTTTAAGCAGTAGTTACTGTATATTTCAAGGCTAGTTAGATTTATGGGATTAACTCTGCAAGATTAAATTTATAAGATTAAATTAGTAGTTAAATTTATAAGATTACCAAGTCATCATCCCTTATCTATGAAACAGCACAAATCATCTCCATCAGCACATTCCAAAAACCATAAAAACATGTGATAGAAGAGAACCAATTTTATAAGAGTAAAGGTGGTCATAGACCTGATCATTACGGGCAGATTCGACAGAGAGACAAATTTATCTCTAATCGAATCTGATTAGAGATACATTTGTCTCTTGGTTGAGGCTGCCCATAAACTACAGGCCGATTGCAGTCCGATTTCAGCATGAAATCTTCAAAATTATAGTAATCAAATTGGATGGTCGGTCGGCCGCCAAGTCATCTGATGTATGGCCGCCTTAAATGTATAGACATACTGTATATCAAACAAAAGGAGTGTGGCTGTAATGGATTGCGGAGATGCCGCCGCGCGGTCTGGCAGCGGGGCGGCTGTCTCCGCGTTCAGACCGGCGGTTTCCGCACAGCAGCATGCGTCTGGTTCGGCTGGGCCTTCTAGTGCACACAAATGGAGAGCTACGCGCGCGCCGGGAGGCAGGACCTTTATGCCAGTAGGAGAGGGATCAGCTGATCAGGTTGATCAGCTGATCAGGTTGATCAGCTGATCCCAGCGCAGTTATTGATTGGCTGAGTAGCGTTGGGCGGCGCTGAGGAGTGCTGCAGTATATATAGATCTTGCTGGTCAGTCTCAGGTTGTCTGCCGTTGCGAATACTTACGTGTGAGCACTCAGACCTCAGTCAGATCCCACAGTGTGTTAGAACCAGGTGGACCTGGGAATTCACACTTAGCCAGATTACGCTTGTGTTATACTTTAGACCATTTCCGGGGTGTTGAGACCAAGGACCTCACACCCAAGCTTAGGATTACTGTGTCATTGCTGTGTTATACTTTAGACCAGTTCCGGGGTGTTGAGAACAAGGACCTCACACCCAAGCTTAGGATTACTGTGTCATTGCTGAGTTATTATCTAGAGTAGTTCCTGGGTGTCGAGACCACGGACCTCACACCTCAGACTAGGATACTGCTTTATTTCTGTTTTGACTATTTGCTCTGTCGACCTCTCTATTGCTTTCTGATTCGGTACCTCTGCATATCTGCCTACCTGTTGCCAAACCCTGCCTGTACCCGGTTACCGAATCAGCCTTCTGTCTCTGTACCTTATCTGCTCGTGTGTTGCCGACCTGGCCTGCCCGACCTTCCAGGCTGTCACTCACCCCTTGAGTGCTCAGTCTATCTGTACTAGCTGTGACACAATTCCACCAAGTGTCAGTTTCAACTAGGACTCCTGCTCCTCAGAGAGTCCGGCCTGTTAGCAGCCAGTGGCTTCTTCCTCTGGAGGCCCCTGGCTGCAGTACAGTCTATTATCTGATCTCCAAGTATCACTGGTTGCCAGGTTCTCACTGTTCCCTCTCTAAGGGAGATAGTCCCTGCACACCCCAGGGCCACCTGCCCCTCAGGTGGTTCTTGGCCGAGCTGCCTGTATCTCCCGCCTCACGAGAGATAGCCTACAGTTACACCAAACACTTACACGCCATTAGGTGTCCAGAGGTTAGTCATACTTGTATTATTGGTGATTCTGCAGATCATCCATAATCAAGTATACATCTGTATTGTTGATGATTCTGCAGATCATCAATAATCAGATTCTCTCTGTGTGCTGACACCGATCGTTACAGTGGCAAAATGGATTGCAGGTGGCCACTTTAAATCTTACTTCACCCCAAAAAATAGGAAGCTGGAGCCACCACTACATACTTACCTAAAAAGAGGGAAGCCTCTGGATCTCATAAAGGCTTCCCACACCATCTCCCAGGCCCCCGTTGCTGAGTCTCTTGAGGCACAAGCATGGCCGTACTGGCCCTGGGCAAGTAAGGCTGCGCTTGCACAGTAAGCCAGGCTGCTAATACGTGAACAGGTCTGTTATACTGCACAGGCACAGCCATGCTCACAAGTGTGTTGATGTTCTAGGCAAGGAGGACACGGGAAGCCTCTACAGGCGTGCATGAAAAAAAGGGCGCTGTGAAAAAAGGGCCCGACTTATTAACGAATTTGGCGCCAGGTATGAACGAAATTAGATAACGCAAACCATCGTTGTCAAGCTTTATTAACGATATTTACTGTTGCACAAAACAAAAAGGTTTAATAACGAATAAATATTAACGTTAAATGTTTTTCGTCAATGCTGCTTAACCCAACCCTACCCTCACTTGGTGGTGCCTAAAACTAACCACTTCCCTAGTGGCGCCTAACACTAAACCACCCCCTAGGTTGTGCCCAGTGCTGGGCTGAAATTACGCATTAGCGTAATTACGCATCGTAATTCACTACAAATGCACCGTAAGCGTTACGTGTAAGGTTACGGTATTACGTGTAATTAATTACGCGTAGACCGTAGGTTACGTTATTACGCGTAACAAATTACGCGTAAGACAGTAAACTCCCATTGAAATTACACAGTCTGCCGTAATCGCGTAATATTACGCTCCCGTATAATATAAAAAAGCCGCCGACTTTAAGGGTTAATAGCAAAGCCCCCTTAATTGCTAAGAGCCTCAAATTTGGAGAATATATTAAGGAGATCAGAAGGAATAAGAAGAAAATTTTTTTTTTCAAAAAGACCTTATAGTTTTTGAGAAAATCGATGTTAAAGTTTTAAAGGAAAAATATATACATTTAAAAACCCGCTGACTTTAACGGTTAATAGCAAAGCCTGCTTAAAATTTAGGAACACCAAATTCACAGGGTATTTTAAGTGGATCAGTGGGAATAAGAGGAAACATTATTTTTTTCAAAAAAACCTTATAGTTTTTGAGAAAATCGATTTTTAAGTTTCAAGGGCAAAAATGTCTTTTAAATGCGGAAAATGTCAGTTTTTTTGCACAGGTAACAATAGTGTTTTATTTTCATAGATTCCCCCAAGTGGGAAGAGTTTTACTTACTTTGTTCTGAGTGTGGGAAATATTAAAAAAAACCGACGTGGGGTCCCCCCTCCCAGACCTCTTTAACCCTTTGTCCCCCATGCAGACTGGGATAGCCAGAATGCGGAGCACCGGCCGCGTGGGGCTCCGCACCCTGACTATACCAGCCCGCATGGTCCATGGATTGGGGGGTCTCGGAAGGGGACGGACAGCCAAGCTTTCATCTCCCCCTCCGAGCCCTTGTCCAATCCAAGGACAAGGGGCTCTTCTCCACCTCCGATGGGCGGTGGAGGTGGAGGCCGCGATTTCCTGGGGGGGGTTCATGGTGGCATCCGGGAGTCCTCTTTAAAAAGCGGTCCCCCAGATGCCCACCCCCCCTCCCAGGAGAAATGAGTATAGAGGTGCTTGTACCCCTTACCCATTTCCTTTAAGAGTTAAAAGTAAATAAACACACAAACACATAGAAAAAGTATTTTAATTGAACAAAAAACATAACCACGAAAAAAGTCCTTTAATATTCTTAATTAACCGTTAATACTTACCTGTCCCTTTAAAAGCCAGTTCCCACGCAATATCCTCGGAAATATACTAATCAGTTACAATGTAACAAAGTTGTTACAATGTAACAACTTTGTTACTTTGTAACTCCACCGCACCCGACGTCACTCACCGCTCACCCGCCGGCCGCCGCATACACGCTAAGTCCCCGCCGGCTCCCGCCGTCCACTCCACCCACACCTGTCACCCATATACATGCTGGCACCCATGGGTGCCAGCATGTATATAGGTGACATGTGGGAGAGGCGGGGAGGGCAGCGGAGCCGGCGGGACTTAGCGTCCTTCACCCGATAGAGCTCTGAGCTATATAGCTCAGAGCTCTCTAAAGCATCTTTGTATTTGGGCTCCAAGGAGCCCCATTGGTCCTTAGCAGACCAATGGGGTTCCCTTAAATCAGAAGGAACCCCATTGGTCTGCTAAGGACCAATGGGGCTCCTTGGAGCCCAAATACAAAGATGCTTTAGAGAGCTCTGAGCTATATAGCTCAGAGCTCTGTCGGGTGAAGGACGCTAAGTCCCGCCGGCTCCGCTGCCCTCCCCGCCTCTCCCACATGTCACCTATATACATGCTGGCACCCATGGGTGCCAGCATGTATATGGGTGACAGGTGTGGGCGGAGTGGACGGTGGGAGCCGGCGGGGACTTAGCGTGTATGCGGCAGCCGGCGGGTGAGCGGCGAGTGACGTCGGGTGCAGTGGAGTTACAAAGTAACAAAGTTGTTACATTGTAACAACTTTGTTACATTGTAACTGATTAGTATATTTCCGAGGATATTGTGTGGGAACTGGCTTTTAAAGGGACAGGTAAGTATTAATGGTTAATTAAGAATATTAAAGGACTTTTTTCGTGGTTATGTTTTTTGTTCAATTAAAATACTTTTTCTATGTGTTTGTGTGTTTATTTACTTTTAACTCTTAAAGAGACTCTGTAACAAATTTTTCAGCCTTAGTTCTTCTATCCTATAAGTTCCTATGCCTGTTCTAATCTGCTCTGGCTTACTGCAGTCTTTCCTAACTGCACTGTCTCTGTAATAAATCAATGTATCTTTCCTCTGTCCTGTTTGTCGGGCTAAAGCTTGATTGTGTGGAATGTGCTGGGCTGCTTGTGATTGGTAGAAGCGATACACACCCTCTGCAGGCCCCCTGCATACTCTGAATGACTCATGCACTATGCTTAGCTGAGCCTATTAGAAGCTGGTTAGTTTGTTTGTAAACACTGCCTAAAACTGTTAATTACAAGCCAGGATTGCAGCAGAGAGTGGCAGAAACAGCACAGAGGGGCACAGGAGAAAATAATGAATAGAATGGTATGCTTTTTATTGTAAGAATATTAGAGTACAGATTCTCTTTAAAGGAAATGGGTAAGGGGTACAAGTACCTCTATACTAATTTCTCCTGGGAGGGGGGGTGGGCATCTGGGGGACCCCTTTTTAAAGGGGACTCCCAGATGCCACCATGAACCCCCCCCCCCCAGGAAATCGCGGCCTCCACCTCCACCGCCCATCGGAGGTGGAGAAGAGCCCCTTGTCCTTGGATTGGACAAGGGCTCAGAGGGGGAGGGGAAAGCTTGGCTGCCCCTCCCCTTCCGAGACCCCCAAATCCATGGACCATGCGGGCTGGTATAGTCAGGGTGCGGAGCCCCACGCGGCCGGTGCTCCGCATTCTGGCTATCCCAGTCTGCATGGGGGACAAGGGGTTAAAGAGGTCTGGGAGGGGGGACCCCACGTCGTTTTTTTTTTAATATTTCCCACACTCAGAACGAAGTAAGTAAAACTCTTCCCACTTGGGGGAATCTATGAAAATAAAACACTATTGTTACCTGTGCAAAAAAAACTGACATTTTCCGCATTTAAAAGACATTTTTGCCCTTGAAACTTAAAAATCGATTTTCTCAAAAACTATAAGGTCTTTTCGAAAAAAAAAAATTTTCCTCTTATTCCCACTGATCCCCTTAATATACCCTGTGAATTTGGTGTTCCTAAATTTTAAGCAGGCTTTGCTATTAACCGTTAAAGTCGGCGGGTTTTTAAATGTATATATTTTTCCTTTGAAACTTTAACATCGATTTTCTCAAAAACTATAAGGTCTTTTTGAAAAAAAAAAATTTCCTCTTATTCCTTCTGATCTCCTTAATATATTCTCCAAATTTGAGGCTCTTAGCAATTAGGGGGCTTTGCTATTAACCCTTAAAGTCGGCGGCTACCTAACATTGATCCATGCGTCAACTTTTCCGCTTGGCAGCATGACCGCATTAATTGCTAGTAGGAATTTACGCGTAAGCCAATAACGTAACAACCTGAATTACGGTATTCTTACGCGTAATTGCGTAAGGGCTATGCGTAATTACAGACATGTACCGTAAATGAATGTCTACGCCGTAAGCGTAATTCCGTAATGCGTAATAGCGTAAAATTACGCGTAATGATCCGTAAGCATAGTTTTCTCCATTACGCCCAGCACTGGTTGTGCCCAACCCTAACCCCCCGGTGGTGCCTAACCCTAACCACCCCCCTGGTGGTGCCTAACCGTAACCACCACCCCTGGTGTTGCCTAAAACTAACCACTGCCTAGGTCAGGGGTAGGGAACCTATGGCTCGGGAGCCAGATGTGGCTCTTTTGATGGCTACATCTGGCTCACAGTTAGGGGTTCATTCACTAAGCTACACTGCACAAGCAGCGCAGCTTAGCATGACAGTGCAAGTAAAATGTTCACGCTCTACCCAAAGCTAACGACTGCACCAATAGTCCCACTTTGGACCCTGTCCGGTCCAGTGACTTTGTAGGATGAGATTCCCGCACTTTGATTGGCCCAATAGGTTGTCTGTCACTTGACATGCAGCCTATTGGGCCAAAGTGCAGGGATCTTGTCCTACAAAGTGAATCAACCCCCAAGTCAGCTAGCTAATTGTACAAGCTGTTAGTCGGTATTTATCCTGACTGGCTCTCGGGTAAATTGCTGATGTTGCTGAAACCCAAGAGAAGCTGAAGACTTGTCTGACACTTCCGTTGCTCGGAGGATTAACTGTGTACACATCACCATGGCAACAGGGACGTGAGTCCTTTGCTGCGCATACACACTGTCCCAGTTTGAAACATTATATGGCTCTCACGGAATTACATTTTAAAATATGTGGCGTTTATGGCTCTCTCAGCCAAAAAGGTTCCTGACCCCTGGCCTAGGTGGTGCCTAACCACTCCCCCTGGTGGTGCCTAATTGTAACCATAACCACCGCCTAGGTGGTGCCTAACCCCAACCACTCCCCCTGGTGGTGCCTAACCCTAACCACTTCCTCTGCACCTCTGCAGAAACACCCTTTTACATATATTAATGATAATACCTTTGAAAGCGTAAAATCTGTACTTAACGAAATAATATAACAAAAACCATAACGTTGTAAACTTCTAAAACGATAGCTACCTCAAAAACTATAATATTCTAATGTTATTAACGAAATTTTTGGCTGCGACGTTTTTTCTGCTTTTTTCGCCATATTAACGATAATTGCATTAAAGTCTATGGCGGCACCCTTTTCGTCCACCCTCAGTCGGCCCCCTTTTTTCCTGCTACAGGATACAGAGACTTTCCTTGTTAGGTAAATATGTATTTTTTTACCTTCAGGTTCCCTTTAACTCTCTTGCCATAGCCCTCTTCTCAGACACACATGGGTACAGTTTCGCTTCTGGTAAATGTCCCCTCTAAATATGAGGAATGGTAATTGCACGTCACATAAGCATGCAGCCTTTCTCCTGTAAGTAACTTCTTTATTCCTGCCTATTCCACATGGTGCTTTTAGAGCTAAGCTCTGCAATAAAATCTACAAAGGTGGAAAAAGCTATTTTGTTTTTCAATTAGCACTTAAAATAGGATTTACATTAAAGGGTATAATATTAAATAAATCTGGTAGTGCATCATGGTTTTTTTTTCTATCCTTTCTTCAATCCATTCATTAAGCCATATAAAGAGAAAATAGATACAAAAAGAATTAGCAAGCATGTTGTTTACAAGTGGAGATCTCAGCATTAATGTCTCACTCAATTACATTTACTTCCGCGGATTTACATTAGCATTTTGAAATGCATGGCTTGCGTACATGGTAAATGTATGGCCTGCGTACATGGTAAAAGCACAATTTACACGTGTGAAGAGAACATTTTAGCAAGGATTAATGCACTGACATGTGTGGTTGAGTGGAAATATCACAAACGTTAAAAAAAATGTTAACCCCTGTATAGGCATACCCATGAAAGCACTGCATGTAGAAATGGGTGCAAAATAACAGCAATAGAATATTGGAAATATTGGGAATTTTACTGATATTCTATTATTCACTATAGCAAAATATTTGAAAGTTTACCGATATTTTACTATGTCCTAACCTTTTCTAACACAGAACTCTCCCTATTAATACCTAAAACTAACCTTAACCTCCCCCAAGAGCTGGTTCACACAGGCTTCTGCTGACCTTCTGCTCAGCATCTCGTTCAAACGCTGTGGCTTTTTTTTTTCAAGACTGCCATCATTTAACAGCTAAGCTTCTAATGGCTTCTGAAGGCTTTTAAAAGCTTTTTCGGAAAGCGTTTTCTGGGCTTTTGGTGTTTTTTGCAGGAAGTATAGGGAAAGGCTAGGCTTTTATGGGCTTTCATTGGCTTTCAGTAGCTTTCAGTGGATTTTGCTGGCTTTCAAACGCCTTCTAGAAGCTACGGGCTGGTTCATACGGACGCTTGCGGAGTGTTTACTGCCAGCATTCGGGACTTAGCGTTTAACGCTCCCATTCAAGTGAATGGGAGCGTTTGTAGCAAGCTTTCACGCGCGTTTAGACAAACGTGGCGTTCAGGTCCCAATTTTCCTTGGCATTCAAGGAGCCCCTGGAAGCTACATGTAGCTTCCAGGGGCGGTTAACCGCGACGGGTACTGTCCCCCTAGGGGGAAAAAAACCGCGACCGCATCCGAACGCAATGCGAACGCTGCTGAAAGCCCGAACGCATCGCCACCGCGACGTCAACGAACGTGACACCTCCAAACGTCCGTCTGAACCAGCCCATATGTTTCTTTTGAGACGTGACGAGATGCTGAGATTATGAAAGCCTGCAAAAGCTTGTACTAAACGCTCCCATTCACCTGCATGGGACGGCGGTAAATTACTTTTAAAACCGTGTTTAATGCAAGCAAAATGTCAGTGTGAGCCAGCCCTAACCCTTAAGTCCCCCTTCCCTCACACCTAACCCTTAAGGCCCCCCTCCCCTCACACCTAACCCTTAAGATCCCCTCCCCCATGCCTAACCCTTAAGCCCTTTCGTCCCCCCACGCCTAACCCTTAAAGAGAAACCGTGATCAAGAATTGAACTTCACCCCAATCAGTAGCTGATACCCCCTTTTACATGATAAATCTTTTCCTTTTCACAAACGGATCATCAGGGGACTCTGTATGGCTGATATTGTGGTGAAACCCCTCCCACAAGAAACTCTGAGGACCATGGTACTCCTGGCAGTTTCCTGCCTGTGAACCTTGTTGCATTGTGGGAAATAGCTGTTTCCAGCTGTTTCCAACCGCCAAAAAGCATGCAGCAGATACATCACCTGCCAACAGTAATAATGTCACCATGTAATAAATGTCAGAATGTAAATCAGGGATTTCAAAGATCTTACAATGGGCAAACACTGACGAAATCATTTATAGATAATTATTTTAAAAATGAAGCACTTTTTTATTACATTATTTTCACTTTAAGTTCCCACTAACCCTTAAGACCCCCCACATCTAACCCTTAAAACCCCCTCCCCAGACTTCAGATTATCAGGCACTGCAGTGCCCAAATTTCCCCTCAATGCCAATATTTTTATGTAATTTCTCCGCTATAAGGAGAATGCTGGCACATACTGTTAACTTTGGTGCATCGCACCTTTAACAGTATGCACCAGGATTCTGCTTATAGCAGAGAAATTACAATAGCGGCGTGTGGGCACCCAAATCGTCTTGCAACTTAGTTGCTGTAAGCGCTGCGTTGCGCTTTTCTCCTGCTGGACTCACAGCACATGAAACATAAACTTCTCCTGCTGTTAGTAGTGGTTTCATTTTTACAGTCATTGATTTTACAGTTAAAAGTAGAGGTTAACAAAAAACGTGATTTGTATGCAAGTTTCTGTTTGGGCCAGTTTCCACTACTAAAGTGATGCGAATTCGGCTACGGAGCCGCATCGCATCACTTCCGCCGCCGCCCGCATCACTTCCGCAACTCCCGATGCGGAAGTGAATTGAAGAGATAGGACGCGGCTGCTGGCGGATGCGGCCGTGCGAGAATCTGCAGCATGCTCCGCACCGCTCTGCACATCATGTACGCAGTGGAAACTCTTCCATTGCCATGCATGTGTTTCAGGACACCCGCGGTGCGATGCGGCTATGTAGCTCCTAGTGGAAACTGGCCCTTTATCACGAAATGGAAAGGTACAGATAGGGCTCGTTAACACTAGAGGCGCTTTGTGATTTTTTTAAGCGCTGGCGATTTTTCAAAATCGCCCATAAAGCGCTTGTGCAATGATTCTCTATGAGAGAGTTCACATTTGAGCATCTCGTTTTCCAAACCACTCAGAAAAGCGTTGCATGTACCATTTTTGAGGCGATTTTGCCTCAACGGAAGGTATAGGAAAAACGCAAAACGCTCTCAACATCTTTTGTGCAGCGATTGCATGAGCATTTTTAAGAATAAATACATTGTAATTATTCTTTTTCAGGTCAAAGAGTTCACTTCCTCACTTGCGTCAGGTAGTGAATTAAAAAAACGCAATGTGAACGAGGCCTCAATATCAGATCACTCTGCAATTCAGTAGTCTGATTGATTGTTGCAGCTTTTCATGTGCTGACAGGGCACATGTGTTTGTGTTTGCATATAGGGCACATTTTATACTCAAAATAATTTAATGTCATTAGGGTTGATAGGACTCACCTTAAAGTATACCCGGAGCGACAGGTAACATGATAATATAAACATGTGTATGATTACAGTACAAAACATATTAACCTTGTGTACCAGCAGTCCTGAGCATGCGTGGTTCAGAGTTAGAAAACCGGGCATGCGCAGGATTGTCACGCTGGCCGCCATGATGACGCATAGCGTCACTGTTCAGGAAGTGTCAGGCCGACACTCAGCCCGGGTGTTGCCGGTATCGAAGTGGCCAGCAGGAGCGGGAGAGGAGCCAGGAGGATGCCGGGGGACCTCGCAGCCTAAGGTGGGCTGGAGGAAGCCCCAGGTAAGTATCTTTTTCATTTATAGCTACTGCTCATGGTGTCTTTAAGAACCAGAGACTGCGGGTACCCCAAAATGGTGCCTCCTGACGAATCGCCCCACATACCTTCTGCTCTCGCCGGTCACGATGCTCTCCAATCGCCGCAGGCCCCTCTCTCTGCCGTCGCTATGACGGCAGAGCTTTGTGCACAGGTCAGGAGCCGCTTTTATTGGCTCCTGACCCTATCCATCAATTTAAGCCAATGGGATTCGGTCCGGAAGCAGTTAATATCCAGGCTGTTTTACGTGCCTGAAAGAGTTAATTTCTAGACATGGAAGTGTCATTTTCTGTATTGTTGGTACTTTGTCGGGAATATAGTAGACATCACTGATGAACAAATTACAGTCATAAAAGTTTTTCTGGCGGAATACAACTTCTGAGCTCCGGGGAAAGAGATAAAGAGGTCAATAGCTCATGTATTTTAAGCCTGGGACCCTTAATAGGCTGTCACTGATTAGAGACAGTAAAATATTCAACCTACTTTGTAATTGTTTAACCTTCCTGACGATATGATTATTTCCGGATTTTAGTGTCTGAAAGCGGTGCAATTTATTCACAAGCTTTTAGACCCTAAAAATCATACCGCTAGATATATCTGCAGCAACCCTGCCCATTACACACCTCCCATAGATCCAGCTCGGGGTTACCGCTCTGAGATGCAGCTTTCCTGCCAGAGCCTGACTCAGGATTACCGCATAGGAGGTTAAATATAAAAGAAAGCGGGGGGATACTAAAAAAAAGTCATTTTTAGGAGTAGGAGGATAAATATAATTGTTTATCTCATCAATGTATTTTCACCTCGGGTTCACTTTAAAGGCCCGTTTCCACTACATCCGAATTTGCATTGCGATTTTCCCCACCAAAACTGAAACCAGTCTTTTCTATGTAGCTGCTGCCCAAGGCCCAGGCCTTTGTGGCCTTCCCAGAAATCCAGTCCTGTCTGTTTGTGCATCTCCTTGGCATGCAGAAATGATGTATCCAGGGCTAAGAAATGTATCTGGGCAGTGACTCTATTAGAGTCAGCTCTTGCCAGAGCTGCCCATTCATGCTACAGATATTGTTCCCACCAAGCATGCATTCTTCCATACATTCTAATTTTAAAGCAAAGCTGAACTGAAAATAAACCTATGAGATAATGAATTGTATGTGGTTTGCTAATAGTAGATAGAACATTAGCATCAGGGGCGTAGCAATAGGGGGTGCAGAGGTAGCGACCGCATCGGGGCCCTTGGGCCAGAGGGGCCCCGAAGGGCCCTCCCTTAACTACAGAATTAGCTCTCTATTGGTCCTATGCTCATAATAATGACTTCTGTAGATACTTTGAATAGTGGTAATCATTAACAAACTGTTCCCCATCCCCTTCTTGCACCTCTGACACTGTAGTTGCCATTGGCAGATTTTGGTGCGCCGTATAAATTGTTATGTATAGAGTGCTTGGGGGGCCCCATTGTAAAACTTGCATTGGGGCCCACAGCTCCTTAGCTACGCCACTGATTAGCATCATAGAACAGAGACTTATATTTTTATTTTCAGTGTCTCTTTAAAGGCTGCATTCAAACAGCTGATGTAAAATCTGTTTTTGGCTTTGTTTACACTGCAAATCACAATTACTATTTCTTATTCTGATTTTTACTGGATGCTAGCAACACCAGAAGAAAAAACATTAAAAAAAATCGCAACATGCAGGACTTGTTTTCATCTTATCAAAATTGGGAATCGCATTCGCATGTAAAGTCACATACAAATCGGAATCGCATGTAGTGTAAAAGAGCCCTCTTGCAAATGCAAAACAAACAGAAGTAATGACCTTTTGAACCTTTGAACTTTTCAGCACTATAACCATATGAGCACTGTTTTATCAGCCAAATAAAAGTGTTCACCTTCTATTTACTCTTCAGGAAACCGGGATGAATTTGACTTTCTATTTGACTGATTCATTTAAGTAGATAACAACAGAAAGAGACTCCAGACAATTTTTTAGTAGGGCTAGTTCTATATGTAACTATGTTTATCTCATCATGTACCCCTTAACCACTTCGCATCCAGACCTTCTTTTCCCCTTATGGACCAGAGCAGTTTTGACACTTTAGCCATGTCCCTATTTAATCAGCCATAATGTTATCCCTACTCACGACACCTAAGTGATCTAGGTATCATTTTTTTCAGGACATACTAGACTTTCATAGGGGGGGGTATTTTGACCCAAGAAAAAAAAATTCTATGCATTTCAATCGGAAAAAGAGGGGGGGAAATGAAAAATGGCATTAATTCCTCAGGTTTCACCAATTCTAGTAAAACATAGAAAAATGCTACAGTAGATAACAAACATGCCACCAGTATTACGTCCCCCCAAGGATAGATAGCCAGGTTTGTCCCCAGTATCAGCCCCCCCCCCCCCCAGTATAGCCAGATGTGTGCCCCAATATCAGCCCCCCAGAATAGCCTGATCTGTCACCCGTATTTGCTAGCCCCCATATAGACAGATGTGCCCCCCCCCCCGGAATATGGCCCATCATTATAGCAAGATGTGTCCCCGGGATCAATGTTCCCCATTGTAGCCAGATGTGCCCCCAGGATTAGCGCCCCCTCCCCATTATAGCCAAATGAGCCCCCAATGTTAGGTTATGGCCCCCAGGACCATCAGATGTGCCCCCCATTATTAATACCCCACCCCCAGTTACCTAGATGTGCCCCAAAATACATTTCAACCCTCCCTTTCAGAACTTCACCCCCACCCTCCATTATGGGTAGCGCCCCCCGCCCCCCCTTACCACTCTGCCCCCTCCGTGGCCAGATCGATAAAAAAAATGTCCCTGCAAGCAGAATATCTCACCTTACCTGGTTCCTGCGATCATCCTTCAGCCCCAGCTTCCATTAACCACAGTGCATGCAGCCCTGTGATACCGAACACCCGGGTCATGGCTTGATGACTTCATCAAGCCGGGACCCGAATCTTCGGCATCACAGGACTGCGAGCACCGCGGTAAATGGAAGCTGGGGCTGAAGGATGATCGCAGGAACCAGGGAAGGTGACATATTATCCTTGCAGGGGCATTTTTTTAATCGATCTGGCCACAGAGGGGAAGAAATGAAGGATCACCGCTGTTTGCTACAGCGGTGATCGTTTATCCGCGGGGGGGTCACTAATTGGCTACAAGGGGCATGTTCCCTTTCACCAATTAGTAATGCAGCTGACAGTGCCGGGTGTGCTCTGAAGCGCACCCGATTGTGTACAGGCTACAAGCAAGTCAGTATATCTACGTCATGGTGGCTTGGAGGGTGCCACAGATGACGTAGATATAATGTAGCAGAGGAAAAAGTGGTTAAACACATAGCAATCACTGTTCTTTGTCATTCAATCAAAATCCATTAGCGTTACCAAATGATACTTTATTAAGTCTTAAACTAGATTTAATCATAAATTATTTTTGAAAACACGTAACATATTGATATGTAAACTTGTAAGTGTGCCAGAACTGCTGTCTAAGTACAAATTTGAAAGCCAAAATTGTGCAATAGGCTAGTTGGCACGCCCTACAGCAGAAATGTGTGTAATGCGGTGATGGCATCCTCTTCATACCACAGTGACAGCACAATCCCGCTGCATTAATCAACTGAATGAGATCACCTCATGCATTCTGTATAGCTGGGCATAACCAATATGGATGATTCTGTATGTGGCCATTATGATGTGCATCTGCTGGAAATAATAATAGTATATCTACGTCATGGTGGCTTGGAGGGTGCCACAGATGACGTAGAAATAACGTATCAGAGGAAAAAGTGGTTAAACATATAGCAATCACTGTTCTTTGTCATTCAATCAAAATCCATTAGCGTTAACAAATGATACTTTATAAAGTCTTAAACTAGATTTAATCATAAATTATTTTTGAAAACACGTAACATATTGATATGTAAACTTGTAAGTGTGCCAGAACTGCTGTCTAAGTACAAATTTGAAAGCCAAAATTGTGCAATAGGCTAGTTGGCACGCCCTACAGCAGAAATGTGTGTAATGCGGTGATGGCATCCTCTTCATACCACAGTGACAGCACAATCCCGCTGCATTAATCAACTGAATGAGATCACCTCATGCATTCTGTATAGCTGGGTATAACCAATATGGATGATTCTGTATGTGGCCATTATGATGTGCATCTGCTGGAAATAATAATATATAAGAAATATCTAGAATAGCAGTCATTTTCTTTAAATGAACCGAAAGTCATATTTGTCACAATTTTATAAAGCAGGTTACATTTTAGTCGTAATATTGTCATAACAACAGAACTAACATAATTTGGGGATTAATGACACGAAAAGCACGATAGCTACAATGATCTAAAGAAATTGAGCAAAACGAAAATTCAATTTTAGACTTAGATTATGAGCTGAAACATTTCATCTCTCGGTATGTAAGTGCTCTCCTGTGGAACAGGCCAAATTCCTTTTCAAATGAAGATGAAAAACAATCCATTCAGGTTGGATTGTTTTAGTCTGCATATGATTTGTTCAAATCCACTTCTAACAAAAATTACATTTTCATTTAATCAGCTATTTTGATCATTAGCAAAACTGATTTGTTAATGTCACATTTTGTTAGATGTGCTAGCTAGAGATGGCCCGAATCTCCGATTTTCGGTTCGCGAACTTCCACAAAAGTTCGGTTCGCGCAAACTTTTGCGAACCACAATAAACTTCAATGGGGAGGCGAACTTTGAAAACTAGAAACACTTATGCTGGCCACAAAAGTGATGGAAAAGATGTTTAAAGGGGTCTAACACCTGGAGGGGGGCATGGCGGAGTGGGATAGACGCCAAAAGTCCCGGGGAAAAAAATCTGGATTTGACACAAAGCAGCGTTTTAAGGGCAGAAATCACGTTGAATGCTAAATTGCAGGCCTAAAGTGCTTTAAAACATCTTGCATGTGTATACATCAATCAGTGAGTGTAATTAGAGTACTGCTTCACACTGACACACCAAACTCACTGTGTAACGCACCACAAACAGCTGTTTGTGTAGTGACAGCCGTGCTGGACTGGTGCGCACCATGGCGAGAGTGCAGGCCATGGCGGTTTTCAAGCCCATATGGTCGCCGGGCAGAGGCAGCTGAACGACAGAACAGTGACTGTCCAGCTAATAAAATTTGGTCTGTCCACAATGAAGCAACAACCTTATTATTGTTGGTGTGCCGCCCCCCCCAGACACACTCATATAGCCGTCGTTCATTGCTTCATTGTGATATGCAAGCCCCTTCACCACAGCAAGGTAATGATCATGAAGGGAAATTGGCACATGTACATGCCTTTTGTTTTGTTGTTGCAGCTGCAGCCAGAAAAATTAGGCAGGCATGTTCACGCACCTGAAAAATTATTATAGCGTCCGCTGCTAGCTGCTACCTTAAGAATTCGGGAATCCACCTGGAGTCCTGCACCCTGTTAGTGATGGCGGAGAAGGCAGTCAAGCGGCCTGCAGGCAGAGATGCTGTGTGGGGACTGACTTAGTCTTCGGGCAGGCCTGAGCGTGCTTTGCAGACCAGGCATCCATGGTCAGATGGACCCTTGACCCAACGCTGTGTGCCAGAGATGTCACCACGTGCCTTTCAACATCACGGTACAGGTTAGGTATCGCCTTTTTTGAGAAAAATTGCGGCCTGTTATCTTTCACTGCGGTGTGCGACTTTGCTTTTGTGTGCTGCTTTTCCTCAGGTGGTCATCCCATTGCAGTTTGTGCTTTGTAATCATGTGTCTTCGTAAGGTAGTTGTCCCTACGCGGGTCTTGGTCTTTCCACAGCTCAATTTTCGGTGGCAGAGAGTACAGATGGCATTGCACTCATCTGAGGCAGACACACAAAAAAATGCCCACACCGCTGAACCCTGGGATGATGGCACTTTGTTGGTGGTGGCCGACTGAGTGTTAAGTGGGATGCCAGAATCAGAGCAGGAGGAGGAAGATATGTCACACTTCCGTGCGGAAGCTGAGAAAGATGAGGTGTTCTGTGTTAAATAGTCAACTACGTCCTGACAACATTGGGGGTTGATGGCACGTTCCTTCTTCTGAACACTGTACTTTGGTCGAGGGCCGCACTAAATCACAACAGCGCGACCCCCGAACTGACCTGCCAGGTGGCCTGCCTCTGCCTTTTGTTTTGTCCATATTGGAAAGGTATGCACTGACTTGACTAATACAATGTGCAGTCACACAGGTGCAGTTAACAGGTATGCACGGAGTGGTATAGCACACTGCGGGCACTCACGTAGGTAGGTGGGTGTACTGAACACAACAGGTAGGTATATGCAGTGTTGGGTATTACAATGTGCACCTGTCACACACAGACAGGTACCGGACAGGCACAGTGACACTGCATGCGCTCACAGAGGTAGGTGGGTGCACTGTGAACAACAGGTAGGTATATGCAGTGATGGGTATTACAATGTGCACCTGTCACACACACAGGTAGTCACTGAATGTGCTGGGCCTGGCAGTGGCACACACAGTAGGAATTATCAAGGTTGTCTATGCAACACAAGTGTCAGTGGGATACACAAAAAAAAAAAATAGATCACAATAACAAGATTAGCTCTCAAAAGAGCTGTTGAGGGGTGCTTTTTTAGCAATAAGAATCAGCAAGGAGCAAGCTAACAAGCCTACGAGAGCCTAACTAAGCTTTCCCTATGAGAGTCTGTAGCAGCTTTCCCTTCTCTAATTAATGCAGGCACACGAGTGAGTCCAAAGCCTCCAGGAGGGAGTGTAGCCTGATTGGCTACAATATTCCTGCTGACTGTGATGTAGAGGGTCAAAGTTGACCCTCATGATGCACTATGGGGGCGAACCGAACTTCCGAAGATCGCCGGGAACCATTCGTCGGCGAACCGTTCAGGCCATCTCTAGTGCTAGCCATAAGATAAAGGGTTGTCAGAAAACTAGATTACGGTTTACTGGAATTGTATACTGCCTACTCCTGCCTGCTAGTGGCAGTATTGGCATGGACTGCCCTAGAAATTTCATTGTGCCACTAGCCCTGAATTTCTACATTCCAAAAGCAGATGGCTGTTCGCTTACAAGGACTTGTAGGTGTCGTTATGACCTGCGGGGAGGGGGGTTCAAGAGCACTGGTTGCAGAGGCACTTCACCGGCTGCTTCTTGTCCCTAATTTCCTGGGCTACCGTATATACTCGCAAGCAAGCCGAATTTTTGACCCCCCAAATGTGGGCCAAAAGTTGGGGGGTCGGCTTGCTTGCGAGTCATGTCCCCCCCGGCCGCCGCCGCTGCTGCTGCTATTACCTTACCGGCGGCCTCTAATATTCCCCTCTCCGTCTCCGTGCAGGCATGTAAATAGTTCACAGCAGCTCGCCCTACATCGGAAGCTGTGTGATGATGGAGGAAGCATAGAGAGAGCGGTTCCCATAGTAACGGCGATGCATATCGCCGCTACAGGAAGCCGCTCTCTACGCTTCCTCCGTCATCACACCGCTGCCGCCGTGGGGCGAGCTGCTGTGAACTATTTACATGCCTGCACGGAGACGGAGAGGGGAATATTAGAGGCCGCCGGTAAGGTAATAGCAGCAGCGGCAGCGGCGGCCGGGGGGAACTACCTAACTACCTACCTACCTACACAGCACTATACTCGGCACTATCTACCTATACTGGGGCACTATGCTAGCTATACTGGGCACTATACTACCTATACTGAGCACTATACTAGCTATACTGGGGCACTATGCTAGCTATACTGGGCACTATACTAGTTATACTGAGCACTATACTAGCTATACTGGGGCACTATGCTAGCTATACTGGACACTATACTACCTATACTGAGCACTATACTAGCTATACTGGGCACTATACTACCTATACTGAGCACTATACTAGCTATACTGGGCACTATACTAGCTATACTGGACACTTTACTAGCTATACTGGACACTTTACTAGCTATACTGGACACTTTACTAGCTATACTGAGCACTATACTAGCTATACTGAGCACTATACTAGCTATACTGAGCACAATACTAGCTATACTGAGCACTATACTAGCTATACTGAGCACTATACTGGCTATACTGTGCACTATACTGGCTATACTGAGCACAATACTAGCTATACTGGGGTATTTTACTAGCTATACTGGGCACTTTACTAGCTATACTGAGCACTACCTACCTATACTGGGAACTATACTAGCTATACTGGGGCACTATGCTAGCTATACTGGGCACAATACTAGCTATACTGAGCACTATACTAGCTATACTGGGGCACTATGCTAGCTATACTGGGCACTATACTACCTATACTGAGCACTATACTAGCTATACGGGGCACTATACTACCTATACTGAGCACTATACTAGCTATACTGGGCACGATACTAGCTATACTGAGCACTATACTAGCTATACTGAGCACTATACTAGCTATACTGAGCACTATACTGGCTATACTGGGCACTATACTAGCTATACTGAGCACGATACTAGCTATACTGGGGCATTTCATTAGCTATACTGGGCACTTTACTAGCTATTCTGAGCACTACCTACCTATACTGGGCACTATACTAGCTATACTGAGCACTATACTAGCCGTACTGGGCACTATACTAGCTATACTGAGGCACTACCTACCCATACTGGGCACTATACTAGCTATACTGGGACACACTGGGGGGATCACACGGCCAGCATTTCCTACCCCCGGCTTATATGAGGGTCAATCATTTTTCCTGGTTTTCGGGTAAAAGTTGGGGGGTCGGCTTATATGCGGGTCGGCTTGCTTGCGAGTATATACGGTATTTAACCACTTGAGGACCACAGTCTTTCTACCCCTTAAGGACCAGAGCCTTTTTCTCCATTCAGACCACTGCAGCTTTCACGGTTTATTGCTCGCTCATACAACCTACCACCTAAATGAATTTTGGCTCCTTTTCTTGTCACTAATAAAGCTTTCTTTTGGTGCTATTTGATTGCTCCTGCGATTTTTACTTTTTATTATATTCAGCAAAAAAGGCATGAATTTTGGCAAAAAAATTGTAAGGAAACGCGGAAAGGCCGCTGTCTCTCGAGGTGAGGCGGCCTTTTCTGCGTCCAGCATGGCGTCACAACGCGGAAAAAATGCCGCATGCCGCATAGGCAGTGCGGCGGAAGCCGCATTGGTAACGGCGGAATCCGCATCAGAGGCGGCCCCCGCACTAGATACATTGCATGACAGTACTGGTGTGGCTGGGACTGATAGTCCACCAAGATTCAGACTTACACGCGCGCGAGCACAGAGGCAGAGTTTAAATAGCAGTTAGAAGGGAGTCGGCTGACCAGCTGGGTCAGCTGACAAATTCCACTGCTCTCATTGGACCAGCAATTAGGGAGGTCCTGGAAAGGTCCTAGAGTATATATACTGCTGGTTGTTCACTTGCTCTTTGTCTGGCGTGCGATCACATATGTGGGAGCACCCAGATCCGTAGTCAGATCCGCAAGTGTGCCGGGACCAGCTGGAGCTGTAATCCTACACTTAGCTAGATTCTGTTGATAGCTAAAGTACTAGTTTGATTGTGATTATCTGTTATGACTTTTGCCTGCCTTGACTATCCTCCTGAACTCTGATCTTGTACTTCGATATTTCTGATACTCTGTTGCCGAACCCCGGCTCGTTCCTTGACTCTGCTTCTGCCTCCTGATTTTGTACCCCGATATATCTGATACCCCGTTGCTGAACCCTGCCTGTACTTTGACTCTGTCTTTGCCTCCTGATCTTGTACTTTATCTGTCCGTGTGTGTACGACCTGGCTTGTCCGACCTCGAGAACCGACCTTACCGTTAGAGGCGGTTCCTCGCTCTGTTAGCGACCCTTCCTCCTGAGGGTCACTTTCAGACTATCCTTCCTACTGTCAGTCTGACTCCTCCCGTCTTGGAGAGCTCAGGTCTGCGGAAGGAATCTGTGCAGTACTCCTTGCTGCACTGAGGCCTAGTCCTCAAAGTGTTACTGTTACACCAAACACTACACTCTACTCCAGAGCCGGATTAAGGCTAAATGGGGCCCTAAGCAAAGTAACTGATGTGGGCCCCCCCATCATGTCGTAATAGAATCAGAAGATGCAGCTGCACAGCAACATGCCGCTCACACCGGGGCAGCCGAGCTACTGGTTGCTATGGGCAACAGCCCGCTTTCCTCTGTGGGTGCACAATGCAGGCAATAGCAGCGTCAAAATGCAGAGTGAGAGATGAATGGCTGGGACATTTGCACTCAGGGGCTGGGGCACCCCTGTGAAGAGGGCGCCAGATATCACAGCAGCAGCACTTTCCCCCTGCATCTCCAGCCTGGCAATAGCAGAAAGCTCTGGACACCGCCAAACCGGAAGCCGTTCCCCAGACAGAATTACATAACCACCCCCACCACTGAACATCCGATTTCCTCCCAAACTAGACAGCCACCATGCAGCCTCCATCCCAGTGAATACGATAATCCAGCAGAGAAGGCAGCCGCAGCGGGGGAGAATGACAGTACCAGATGACTCACATTCACCTACTGCGATACAATCAATAGAGGTCCCGTCATCCGGAGCTCATCTGTCTCCTCTAGAGTGCTGCCACTCTGTTACTACTACTATTACTACTTCCTACTTCCTGTCTGATCTGAGAATCAGGAAGTTCAGAGCGAGCGGCTGCACTGTAGAAGAGACAGATGGGTTTCAGATGACGGGATCTCTATCGCTTGGATCATGGATAGGTGAGTGAGCGTTTGCCATCTGCTGCTATCATTCTTGCTGCAGCTGTGGTTCTCTGTGGGAAGGGAGGGAGGAGTGGGCAGCGGCAGAGCGCACAGTAGCAGGAGGGGGACCTAGGAGGAGAGCCTGGCTCTGAAGACAATCAGCAGCACACGGCATCATTTGACAAGACAAGACAAATAACATTTATATCGCGCTTTTCTCCTGCCGGACTCAAAGCGGCAGAGCTGCTGCCACTAGGACGCGCCCTATAGGCAGTAGCAGTGTTAGAGAGACTTGCCTAAGGTCTCCTACTGAATAGGTGCTGGCTTACTGAACAGTAAGAGCCGAGATTCAAACCCCGGTCTCCTGTGTCAGAGGCAGAGCCCTTAAAGGGACTCTGAGCAGTGCCTTTAAGCATACCCACAACTAATTACTTACATCCTCACACCTACCAGCATGATGTTTGTAATTATATCCCCCTGGGTTCCTTATATTTCATTGCATTGTGCTGAATCGAGCTGCCGACTTTGGAGAAAAGTCGTCCTGTGTAATACAATGTAACTATGGAAAGATGCATATCATTTTGAAGCTCTCTTTCTCCTCTTTCCAATGATAGATAAACTGCCACCCTACGCCTTTTAGTTTTCTCTATTTTCGCGATCGAAATTGCCATGGCCGCGATTTCGATTGCGAAAATAGCGAAAACTAAAAGGCATAGGGCAGCGGTTTATATATCATTGGAAAGAGGAGAAAGAGAGCTTTAAAATGATATGCATCTTTCCATAGTTACTGCGCTGCTCAGAGTCCCTTTAACCATTATACCATCCAGCCACCGCTGACAGGATGGCGAGGGCTGGTTTATGTGCTGATGCGGCCCCTTTGACTCTGAATGGGGCCCCAAGCGACTGCTTTTGTTGCCTGGTCGGTAATCCGGCCCTGCTCTACTCAGGTGAACAGAGGTTAGCTAGTATATCGGATTATCAGTGATACTGCAGATCACGTATAATCTGGTATACATCTGTATTCCCAGTGATTCTGCAGATCACTGGTAATCAGATCCTCTCTGTGCTTCACCGATCGTTACAGAACGCCAGACCAAAAAATGCAAATGGACGCACACACTGACCGTCTGGGCGTACTTGCCACTTCGGTGGAAAACATCAACCAAGTGCTGGGTAGCCACAAGACTATGATCGATGTCTTATCAGGCTCTGTGCGAACTCTCCAGACGTCAGTTGATTCAGTGCGATCCCCTCCTAGTGCTGACATACGTATGCCCGTACCAGATACATTTTCCGGCCACAAGTCTGACTTCCGGAATTTCAAGAGTAGAGTGTTATCGTATTTCGAGTTGAGACCCCGATCCTCGGGGACTGAGACCCAACGGGTCCTCTTTATTAAAACTTTGCTGACTGGTGACTCCCAGTCATGGGCATACAACCTGCCTCCTACCGATACTGCTCTGACCTCGGTAGAGGAATTCTTTAAGTCCATGGCCGTAATTTATGACGACCCTGACCTTGCGGCAACCTCTGAGCGGAAGCTCAAACTTTTGCGGCAAGACGGGGGTTCAGTCGAGGATTACGCGGCAGAATTTCGCAGATGGTCAGTCACGGCCAGATTTGATAATTTTGCCCTCATGGATTACTTCTTGTCTGGGTTATCGGAGGAGGTCTCCAATTTAATGCTAACCTTGCCCGAGCCCAGGACAGTCGATGAGGCCATCACATCGGCCATTCGAGTCGACCGTCGATTACGCCATCAGAGGCAGATTCGGGGCAGTCACCGTGCCAGGGTAACATCATATGCGGCACCCTCCGCTGCACCCTTAGTAACACCATCTCCATCTGTCTCATCTCCTCCGGCCTTGCCTCCACCCGAACCAATGCAGATTGGTTGTTCGAAATTGACCCAGGTGGAGCGAAGGCGGAGAATGGCGGATCAACTGCCCGAACAAGTCGGGAAACGAATTTGCCTAGGAGTAGTGGGGGGTGACACCCTAGGCACGCCACTTGCACCCCTTAAAGAAAAGAAATTGCTTCTCCCTTGTACAGTTACATGGGAGAAGAAATCTGTGGCTACTGAGGCTTTCATTGACTCAGGCTCAGCGGCCAATTTTATGAACTTTGAGTTTGCTCAGGAGTTGGGTATTCCGCTCACTCCTGTGACACCCCCCATTCAGGTCACGGCAGTAGACAATTCCCCTCTGCAACGGGATCGTCCCCTGTCACAGACTCCGCAGGTGAAGGTCACGATAGGGGTACTGCATGGGGAACAATTACAGTTTTTCGTTTTACATATGTCAACCTCCACTATTATCCTAGGCATGCCTTGGTTACAAGCCCACTCTCCACAAATCGACTGGGCTACGGGCCAGGTAACCAGATGGTCCGATCATTGTCATCAGCAGTGTCTGGGGAAGGTGACATTGGGTCAGACCAAGGTTTACGTGGAGGGTGTTCCCGAGGTATATTCCGATTTTTCTGATGTTTTTTGTCCCAAGTCTGCTGATCAATTATCTCCTCATCGCCCGTTCGATTGCCCCATTGATCTCCGTGCTGGTTGTATGCCCCCTAGGGGTCAACTGTATAACTTGTCCGGTCCCGAGAAGTTGGCTATGCAGGAATACATTCGTGACAACTTGGCCAAGGGGTTTATTCGGCCCTCTCGGTCACCTGCTGGGGCCGGCTTCTTTTTCGTTAAGAAGAAAGACGGGGGTCTTCGACCTTGTATCGATTACCGAGGTCTCAATAAAATCACGGTGAAGAATCGCTATCCGTTACCATTGATAGACGACTTATTCACGCAGGTCACTACTGCTAAGATCTTTTCTAAGTTAGATCTGAGGGGGGCATACAACCTAATCCGCATTAGAAGGGGCGATGAATGAAAGACGGCCTTTAACACACCCGACGGGCATTACGAGTACTTAGTGATGCCCTTCGGGTTGTGCAATGCGCCAGCCGTCTTCCAGGAACTAATCAATGAGGTATTCCGGGAGGTATTGGGTAAATTCGTACTGGTATACCTCGATGATATACTAATTTACTCCAATAATCGCTCCGAACACAGGGTCCACGTGAAATTTGTCCTAAACAAATTAAGACAGAATAGGCTCTACGCTAAGGTGGAAAAGTGTATATTTGAAGTGACCACGGTCACGTTTCTGGGATACGTAATTTCCACCTCGGGCCTCTCAATGGATCCTGCCAAGGTCACAGCCGTGTTGGAGTGGCCACAGCCAGTGGGGTTGAAGGCCCTGCAGAGATTTTTAGGGTTCGCGAACTATTACAGGAGGTTCATTAAGGGATACTCCACGTTAGTTGCCCCCCTTACCAGTCTCACGAAAAAAGGGGCGGATACCAACCACTGGTCTCCTGAAGCCGTGGCGGCATTTGCTCTATTGAAAAAATGATTTTGCTCAGCACCAATTTTGAGGCATGTTGACACGTCCTTTCCCTTCATTGTGGAGGTTGATGCCTCAGAAGTTGGGGTGGGGGCGGTGCTGTCTCAACGGTCTGGGTTGCAGGGCAGATTACACCCATGTGCTTATTTTTCCCGCAGGTTTTCACCTGCAGAAAAAAATTATGATATAGGCAACCGGGAACTTCTGGCTATTAAGTTGGCATTTGAGGAGTGGCGCCACTGGTTAGAGGGGGCAGAGCACACGATCACTGTTTACACTGACCACAAGAACTTGGAATACATCGAGGGGGCTAAGAGGCTGAGTCCCCGTCAGGCCCGGTGGTCCTTATTTTTTACGAGATTCAGGTTCATAATCACGTACACTCCAGGCAGCAAAAACGTCAAAGCAGATGCCCTCTCCAGGTGTTTTGAACCTGAGACAGCACAGCCCCCCACTCCTGAATCCATCATCCCGCAGAAACTGGTGTTAGCCGCCACGGAGACTTGGGAGGATTGGACAGAGATTTTGGGTCCCTTTCAGCGGGATGTTCCTGAGGGGAAACCCAAAGGGGTCTTGTTTATCCCACTGCCATTCCGGTTACAAGTTCTGCAACTCTTTCACACCCACAAGAATGCTGGTCATCCTGGAGCGGCCAGAACGCAGGATCTGATTGCCAGGTGTGCTTGGTGGCCTTCCTTGGCAACAGATTGCAAGGAGTTTGTTAAGGAGTGTGCGGTATGTGCCAGGAGTAAACCCTCCCGGCTGGCACCTGTAGGAAGGTTGCAGCCTTTGCCCACCCCGAGTGAGTCATGGACCCACCTGTCCATGGATTTTGTGGGGGAATTGCCCAGGTCTGAAGGCATGTCTGTTATTTGGGTGGTAGTCGACCGGTTTAGCAAGATGGCCCATTTTGTGCCCCTGAAAGGACTCCCCTCGGCTCAAGAATTAGCCGAATTGTTTATCATTCACGTCTTCCGGCTGCATGGCATTCCGGAAGACATTGTGTCTGATAGGGGAGTCCAGTTTGTGTCTGGATTCTGGAGGGCATTTTGTCACCAAATGGGCATGAAATTGTCGTTCTCGTCAGGCTACCACCCACAGACGAATGGGCAGACAGAACGCATTAACCAATCTCTGGAGCAATTCCTGAGATGTTACGTTGCAGAGGCACAAAGTGACTGGGTGAAATTTTTGCCCTTCGCGGAATTCGCCCAAAATAATTTAAAGAATTCCTCGTCTGGGTTTTCCCCATTCCAGATTGTAACAGGGAGGTCACCCAAATTCTCCCCTTTTCCAGTTGTCTCGTCCCCATTTCCTGCACTGGAGGATTGGCAGAGGTCACTCAGGGACAATTGGGGAATTGTTAAGGGGAATTTGCAGAAGGCGTTCCAGAGTCAGAAGGGTCAAGCAGATAAGAGACGGTCCGTGGAATGGAAGTTTCAGCCAGGAGATCTAGTCTGGGTGTCCACACGTCACTTGACCCTGAAGCAGCCATCTGCCAAACTGGGTCCCAGGTTTGTGGGCCCATTTTCCGTGACTAAAAAGATTAACAATGTTACGTATACCATTGACCTTCCCACCAGCATGCGGGGGGTGAAGTCCTTCCACGTGTCCCTTCTTAAACCTGCAGTCCAGGTGGGTCCTACTCCTCCTCCTCCCGTGTTGGTAGATACCCAACCCGAATATGAAGTGGAAAAAATATTAGATGCTCGCAAGGTACAAAACTCGGTACAGTACCTCGTACATTGGAAAGGGTATGGCATCGAGGAGAGGCAATGGGTACCTGGGAATCGTATGCATGCGGATGAGTTGGTAAGGGAGTTTCATGCCTTACACCCCGAGAAACCTGGTGGGAGTTGTCCGGAGTCCACTCCTCGGGGGGGGGTACTGTAAGGAAACGCAGAAAGGCCGCTGTCTCTCGAGGTGAGGCGGCCGTTTCCGCGTCCAGCATGGCGTCACAACGCGGAAAAAATGCCGCATGCCGCATAGGCAGTGCCGCGGAAGCCGCATTGGTAACGGCGGAATCCGCATCAGAGGCGGCCCCCGCACTAGATACATTGCATGACAGTACTGGTGTGGCTGGGACTGATAGTCCACCAAGATTCAGACTTACACGCGCGCGAGCACAGAGGCAGAGTTTAAATAGCAGTTAGAAGGGAGTCGGCTGACCAGCTGGGTCAGCTGACAAATTCCACTGCTCTCATTGGACCAGCAATTAGGGAGGTCCTGGAAAGGTCCTAGAGTATATATACTGCTGGTTGTTCACTTGCTCTTTGTCTGGCGTGCGATCACATATGTGGGAGCACCCAGATCCGTAGTCAGATCCGCAAGTGTGCCGGGACCAGCTAGAGCTGTAATCCTACACTTAGCTAGATTCTGTTGATAGCTAAAGTACTAGTTTGATTGTGATTATCTGTTATGACTTTTGCCTGCCTTGACTATCCTCCTGAACTCTGATCTTGTACTTCGATATTTCTGTTACTCTGTTGCCGAACCCCGGCTCGTTCCTTGACTCTGCTTCTGCCTCCTGATTTTGTACCCCGATATATCTGATACCCCGTTGCTGAACCCTGCCTGTACTTTGACTCCGTCTTTGCCTCCTGATCTTGTACTTTATCTGTCTGTGTGTGTACGACCTGGCTTGTCCGACCTCGAGAACCGACCTTACCGTTAGAGGCGGTTCCTCGCTCTGTTAGCGACCCTTCCTCCTGAGGGTCACTTTCAGACTATCCTTCCTACTGTCAGTCTGACTCCTCCCGTCTTGGAGAGCTCAGGTCTGCGGAAGGAATCTGTGCAGTACTCCTTGCTGCACTGAGGCCTAGTCCTCAAAGTGTTACTGTTACACCAAACACTACACTCTACTCAGGTGAACAGAGGTTAGCTAGTATATCGGATTATCAGTGATACTGCAGATCACGTATAATCTGGTATACATCTGTATTCCCAGTGATTCTGCAGATCACTGGTAATCAGATCCTCTCTGTGCTTCACCGATCGTTACAAAAATGATTTTTTTAACTTTCTGTGCTGACATTTTTCAAATAAAGTAAAATTTCTGTATACACGCAGCGCGAAAAATGTGGACAAACATGTTTTTGATTAAAAAAAAACCATTCAGCGTATATTTATTGGTTTGGGTAAAAGTTATAGCGTTTACAAACTATGGTGCCAAAAGTGAATTTTTCCATTTTCAAGCATCTCTGCCTTTTCTGAGCACCTGTTATGTTTCATGAGGTGCTAAAATTCCAGGATAGTATAACCACTTGAGGACCCACCCTTTACCCCCCCTTAAGGACCAGCGCTGGTTTGATTGATCTGTGCTGGGTGGGCTCTGCAGCCCCCAGCACAGATCAGGGTGCAGGCAGGGAGATCAGATTGCCCCCCTTTTTTCCCCCCTATGGGGATGATGTGCTGGGGGGGTCTGATCTCTCCTGCCTGCTGTGGGTGGTGGGGGGGGCACCTCAAAGCCCCCCTCCGCGGCGAAATTCCCCCCTCCCTCTCCTACCTGCTGCCTCCCCCGGTGATCGGGGCTGCACAGGACGGCTATCCGTCCTGTGCAGCCAGTGACAGGACGTCCCCTGTCACATGGCGGCGATCCCCGGCCGCTGATTGGCCGGGGATCGCCGATCTGCCTTACGGCGCTGCTGCGCAGCAGCGCCGTACAAATGTAAACAAAGCGGATTATTTCCGCTTGTGTTTACATCTAGCCTGCGAGCCGCCATCGGCGGACCGCAGGCTATTCACGGAGCCCCCCGCCGTGATTTGACAGGAAGCAGCCGCTCGTACGAGCGGCTGCTTCCTGATTAATTAGGCTGCAGCTGGCGACGCAGTACTGCGTCGCTGGTCCTGCAGCTGCCACTTTGCCGACGCACGTTATGAGTGTGCGGTCGGCAAGTGGATAAATACCCCCCAAATTACCCCATTTTGGAAAGAAGACATCCCAAAGTATTCACTGAGAGGCATGGTGAGTTCATAGAAGATTTTATTTTTTGTCACAAGTTAGCGGAAAATGACACTTTGTGAAAAAAAAAAATAAAAAAAAAATATCCATTTCTGCTAACTTGCGACAAAAAAAAAAGAAATCAGCCACGGACTCACCATAGCCCTCTCTGAATACCTTGAAGTGTCTACTTTCCAAAATGGGGTCATTTGTGGGGTGTATTTACTGTCCTGGCATTTTGGGGGTTCAAAATTGTAAGCACCCCTGTAAAGCCTAAAGGTGCTCATTGGACGTTGGGCCCCTTAGCGCACCTAGGCTGCAAAAAGGGGTCACACATGTGGTATTGCCGTACTCAGGAGAAGTAGTATAATGTGTTTTGGGGTGTATTTTTACACATACCCATGCTGGGTGGGAGAAATATCTCTGTAAATGGCAATATTTTGATTTTGTTTACACACAATTGTCCATTTACAGAGAGATTTCTCCAACCCAGCATGGGTATGTGTTCAAATACACCCCAAAACACATTATACTACTTCTCCTGAGTACGGCGATACCACATGTGTGGCACTTTTTTGCACCCTAACTGCGCTAAGGGGCCCAAAGTCCAATGAATACCTTTAGGATTTCAAGGGTCATTTTGAGACATTTGTTTTCAAGACTACTCCTCACGGTTTAGGGCCCCTAAAATGCCCGGACAGTATAGGAACCCCACAAATGACCCCATTTTAGAAATAAGACACCCCAAGGTATTCCGTTAGGAGTACGGTGAGTTCATAGAAGATTTTATTTTTTGTCACAAGTTAGCGGAAAATGACACTTTGTGGAAAAAAAATAATAAAAAACAATTTCCGCCAACTTGTGACAAAAAATAAAATCTTCTATGAACTCACCATACTCCTAACGGAATACCTTGGGGTGTCTTCTTTCTAAAATGGGGTCATTTTTGGGGTTCCTATACTTTCCGGGCATTTTAGGGGCCCTAAACCGTGAGGAGTAGTCTTGAAAACAAATGTCTCAAAATGACCCTTGAAATCCTAAAGGTATTCATTGGACTTTGGGCCCCTTAGCGCAGTTAGGGTGCAAAAAAGTGCCACACATGTGGTATCGCCGCACTCGGGAGAAGTAGTTTAATGTGTTTTGGGGTCTATTTTTACACATACCCATGCTGGGTGGGAGAAATATCTCTGTAAATGACAATATTTTGATTTTTTTACACACAATTGTCCATTTACAGAGATATTTCTCCCACCCAGCATGGGTATGTGTAAAAATACACCCCAAAACACATTAAACTACTTCTCCTGAGTACGGCGATACCACATGTGGGGCACTTTTTTGCACCCTAACTGCGCTAAGGGGCCCAAAGTCCAATGAGTACCTTTAGGATTTCACAGGTCATTTTGAGACATTTCGTTTCAAGACTACTCCTCACGGTTTAGGGCCCCTAAAATGCCAGGACAGTATAGGAACCCCACAAATGACACCATTTTAGAAAGAAGACACCCCAAGGTATTCCGTTAGGAGTACGGTGAGTTCATAGAAGATTTTATTTTTGTCACAAGTTAGCGGAAAATGACACTTTGTGAAAAAAACCAATAAAAATCAATTTCCGCCAACTTGTGACAAAAAATAAAATCTTCTATGAACTCACCGTACTCCTAACGGAATACCTTGGGGTGTTTTCTTTCTAAAATGGGGTCATTTGTGGGGTTCCTATACTGTCCGGGCATTTTAGGGGCCCTAAACCGTGAGGAGTAGTCTTGAAAACAAATGTCTCAAAATGACCCTTGAAATCCTAAAGGTATTCATTGGACTTTGGGCCCCTTAGCGCAGTTAGGGTGCAAAAAAGTGCCACACATGTGGTATCGCCGTACTCAGGAGAAGTAGTTTAATATGTTTTGGGGTGTATTTTTACACATACTCATGCTGGGTGGGAGAAATATCTCTGTAAATGGACAATTGTGTGTAAAAAAATCAAAATATTGTCATTTACAGAGATATTTCTCCCACCCAGCATGGGTATGTGTAAAAATACACCCCAAAACACATTAAACTACTTCTCCCGTGTGCGGCGATACCACATGTGTTACACTTTTTTGCACCCTAACTGCGCTAAGGGGCCCAAAGTCCAATGAGCACCTTCAGGCTTTACAGAGGTACTTACAATTTAGCACCCCCCCCCCCCACTTGCCAGGACAGTTAACAAACCCCACAAATGACCCAATTTTGGAAAGAATACACGCTAAGGTATTCCATGAGGGCCATGGTGAGTTCATAGAAAATTTTATTTTTTGTCACAAGTTAGCGGAAAATGACATTTTGTGAAAAAACA
The DNA here is from genome assembly GCF_040937935.1 of Hyperolius riggenbachi. Lineage (NCBI taxonomy): Eukaryota > Metazoa > Chordata > Amphibia > Anura > Hyperoliidae > Hyperolius > Hyperolius riggenbachi. The sequence goes on from NC_090649.1 coordinate 141,666,953, forward strand.
CACAAACAAACCACAATTTCTGCTAACTTGTGACAAAAAATAAAATATTCTATGAACTCACCATGCACCTAACGGAATACTTTGTGGTGTCCTCTTTCTAAAATGGCATCATTCGTGTGGTCTGTCCTGGCATTTTAGGGTCTCTGCAATCATTACATGTATGGCCAGCATTAGGAGTTTCTGCTATACTCCTTATATTGGGCATAAGGGTAATGCACTCTGGGCTGAAAGGAAAAATGAACGTCAAACAATCAATCAATCAATCAATGTGGATGAAAAAATATCTGCCAAAATTTTTTTTTAAAAAATAAAGAGGGGAAGGCGTCTGCCAGGACATAGGAGCTGCCGCCCCAAAAATCCAAACCCACCAGCTCGTATGCCCTGGCAAACCTGATTTATCAATTCACACCGATCGATGTGGATGAACAAATCATTGCCAGAGTTCTTTTTTGATACAAAGTGCTTGCCAAAGCATATGAATCCCCAACACCACTCCTCGGCCCATATGCCTCGGCAAACGTATCTTTTTGACTGCGGAGGAGAAATCTCGTCCTGCAGCGCTGCATGCACCGACTTGTGTGGAAGCTGACAGACGCGCAATGTTCTGTCAGGATGCACCATCAGTGCTGCAGCTGGTTAGTCGTTCGCTCGGTCCACCTGGAAGGTTATTGGATGGAAAAAGAGAAAAAAAATACAAAAAAAACCCGAAAAACAAGCATGCAGCAAAGCAATTGCTTCATTAACATTAATAAACTTTGAACTTTTTTAATAAAAACCTTAACATTGCAAACCAAACATTAACTACTTTGCTTACCTGTTACCCACCTGGGTGGGAGAAATATCTCTGTAAATGACAATATTTTGATTTTTTTACACACAATTGTCCATTTACAGAGATATTTCTCCCACCCAGCATGGGTATGTGTAAAAATACACCCCAAAACACATTAAACTACTTCTCCTGAGTACGGCGATACCACATGTGGGGCACTTTTTTGCACCCTAACTGCGCTAAGGGGCCCAAAGTCCAATGAGTACCTTTAGGATTTCACAGGTCATTTTGAGACATTTCGTTTCAAGACTACTCCTCACGGTTTAGGGCCCCTAAAATGCCAGGACAGTATAGGAACCCCACAAATGACACCATTTTAGAAAGAAGACACCCCAAGGTATTCCGTTAGGAGTACGGTGAGTTCATAGAAGATTTTATTTTTGTCACAAGTTAGCGGAAAATGACACTTTGTGAAAAAAACCAATAAAAATCAATTTCCGCCAACTTGTGACAAAAAATAAAATCTTCTATGAACTCACCGTACTCCTAACGGAATACCTTGGGGTGTTTTCTTTCTAAAATGGGGTCATTTGTGGGGTTCCTATACTGTCCGGGTATTTTAGGGGCCCTAAACCGTGAGGAGTAGTCTTGAAAACAAATGTCTCAAAATGACCCTTGAAATCCTAAAGGTATTCATTGGACTTTGGGCCCCTTAGCGCAGTTAGGGTGCAAAAAAGTGCCACACATGTGGTATCGCCGTACTCAGGAGAAGTAGTTTAATATGTTTTGGGGTGTATTTTTACACATACTCATGCTGGGTGGGAGAAATATCTCTGTAAATGGACAATTGTGTGTAAAAAAATCAAAATATTGTCATTTACAGAGATATTTCTCCCACCCAGCATGGGTATGTTTAAAAATACACCCCAAAACACATTAAACTACTTCTCCCGAGTGCGGCGATACCACATGTGTTACACTTTTTTGCACCCTAACTGCGCTAAGGGGCCCAAAGTCCAATGAGCACCTTCAGGCTTTACAGAGGTACTTACAATTTAGCACCCCCCCCACTTGCCAGGACAGTTAACAAACCCCACAAATGACCCAATTTTGGAAAGAATACACGCTAAGGTATTCCATGAGGGCCATGGTGAGTTCATAGAAAATTTTATTTTTTGTCACAAGTTAGCGGAAAATGACATTTTGTGAAAAAAAACACAAACAAACCACAATTTCTGCTAACTTGTGACAAAAAATAAAATATTCTATGAACTCACCATGCACCTAACGGAATACTTTGTGGTGTCCTCTTTCTAAAATGGCATCATTCGTGTGGTCTGTCCTGGCATTTTAGGGTCTCTGCAATCATTACATGTATGGCCAGTATTAGGAGTTTCTGCTATACTCCTTATATTGGGCATAAGGGTAATGCACTCTGGGCTGAAAGGAAAAATGAACGTCAAACAATCAATCAATCAATCAATGTGGATAAAAAAATATCTGCCAAAATTTTTTTGAAAAAATAAAGAGGGGAAGGCGTCTGCCAGGACATAGGAGCTGCCGCCCCAAAAATCCAAACCCACCAGCTCGTATGCCCTGGCAAACCTGATTTATCAATTCACACCGATCGATGTGGATGAACAAATCATTGCCAGAGTTCTTTTTTGATACAAAGTGCTTGCCAAAGCATATGAATCCCCAACACCACTCCTCGGCCCATATGCCTCGGCAAACGTATCTTTTTGACTGCGGAGGAGAAATCTCGTCCTGCAGCGCTGCATGCACCGACTTGTGTGTAAGCTGACAGACGCGCAATGTTCTGTCAGAATGCACCATCAGTGCTGCAGCTGATTGGTCGGTCTAGATAGAAAAAAGAGAGAAGAAAAAAGACAAAACAATACAAAAAGGAAGGGAAGGCGTCTGCCAGGACATAGGAGCTGCCGCCCCAAAAATCCAAACCCACCAGCTCGTATGCCCTGGCAAACCTGATTTATCCATTCACACCGATCGATGTGGATGAACAAATCATTGCCAGAGTTCTTTTTTGATACAAAGTGCTTGCCAAAGCATATGAATCCCCAACACCACTCCTCGGCCCATATGCCACGGCAAACGTATCTTTTTGACTGCGGAGGAGAAATCTCGTCCTGCAGCGCTGCATGCACCGACTTGTGTGGAAGCTGACAGACGCGCAATGTTCTGTCAGGATGCACCATCAGTGCTGCAGCTGGTTAGTCGTTCGCTCGGTCCACCTGGAAGGTTATTGGATGGAAAAAGAGAAAAAAAATACAAAAAAAAAAACGAAAAACAAGCATGCAGCAAAGCAATTGCTTCATTAACATTAATAAACTTTGAACTTTTTTAATAAAAACCTTAACATTGCAAACCAAACATTAACTACTTTGCTTACCTGTTTTTTTTTTTTTGTTTTTTTTTTTGTTTTTTTACTTACCTCCCGAGGACAAACCTCTCCCCCCCCATGGAACAATGTGTGAAGAGGTTTCTGGCAGCCCTGTGTATTAGGGTCTCTAGAAACCCGATGTTTGGTTTCACACTGCATATTGACATATCCGGTGGGTCTAGCCCGCCGCACCGTATCGTCCAAAACAGACCTTCAGGCAATACCACAAGAGTAGCATTCGGCCTAGTAATGAACTGCGTCGCCATAGACTAACATGACGTCCGGGCCGATCGATATTGCCTCAGAAGCCACGCAGTAACGTAGGCATGCACTAGCGTTGAGTCAAGCACTTCCGGAGTAGGGGGGGACCGCAAAGTGTGACTTTTGCGAGGCATTTTTCCCTAACGCATCGCAGCAGTGTGAAATAGCACTGAGAGACCCTTGTGTGCCTACCGCTGTGTGTGGAGTTCCCTACACTCTAATAGTGTACCTGCTCGTGGTACCTCTCAAAAAACTCCCCTAGGCATAGGCCAGGCTGGTCAGGACAGGTGGGACAATAAACAGTGGTGTCACGCCTTATTCCAGCCCTGCTGCAGACACGACAACGTTTTCTTCGGATTCGGTGACCTGGGGTACTCGGAATTGGATAGGCGTAATGCCTTCCATGCAGCCGGCTGGTTGCATCTTGGGTTGGGCCACAGCACCTCCTGGATACAGGAGTTCCATCACGATCTGTTTATGAAATTGAATAAACGATCCAGTTCTCCCAGCCTTACTGTAGAGAACAAAGCTGTTGTAAATTGCCAATTGAATGAGGTAAAAAGACACTTTTTTTTACCAGCGTCTTGTTTTTCGGGCAACTAAATAGGGCGCTAACCTCTGGTCATTGAAGTACACCCCTCCCATGTTAGTATTATACTTATGGACGACAAGGGGTTTTTCAATGACCTCAGTTCGCCGTTGAATTTCAACTGTCGTGTCTGCATGAATGGTGGACAGGAAGTAAACCTCCCTCTTGTCCTTCCATTTCACCGCGAGCAGGTCGTCAGCACACAAGGCGGCCCTCTGCCCCTGTTCAAGTCTGGTGGTAATGAGCCATTGGGGGAAGCCCCGGCGACTAGGCCGCACGGTGCCACAGCATCGGATTTTTTCTATTTTTAAGTGCTGAAAGAGGGCCACACGTGTGTAATAATTGTCCACAAAAAGATGGTACCCTTTCTGGAACAAGGGTGACACCAAGTCCCACACAACCTTTCCACTGCTCCCCAGGTAGTCAGGGCATCCGACCGGCTCCAATTTTGAGTCTTTTCCCTCATAGACCCTAAAATAAGATGTATAGCCTGTGGCCCTTTCACAGAGCTTATACAGTTTCACCCCATACCGGGCGCGCTTGCTTGGGATGTACTGTTTGATGCGAAGGCGCCCGGTAAAGCGTATGAGGGACTCGTCTACGCAGATGTCCTGGTCAGGGGTATAAGCATCTGCAAATCTGGATGACAGGTGGTCTATGAGGGGTCGAATTTTGTGGAGCCGGTCAAAAGCAGAGTGGTCACTTCGATGACAGGTTTCGTTGTTATTGAAGTGCAGGAAGCGCAGGATGTTCTCAAATCGTGTCCTGGACATGGCAGCAGAGTACAGGGGAACATGATATGCTGGGTCCGTAGACCAATAAGACCGCAACACATTCTGCTTTACTAGTCCCGTGTGAAGGAGAAGGCCCAAAAAAATTTTCATTTCGGAAACTTGGACTGGTTTCCACCGAAAAGGCTGGGCAACGAACTTTTCCGGATTGGCGGTTATATATTGTGTGGCCTTACGGTTGGTCTCTGCCACAATTAAGTCTAAGAGATCCTGGGTGAAGAACAGATAGAAAAAGTCTAGGGCCGATCCTAGATTATCTGTCTCCACCTGGACTCCAGACTGGGCGGTGAAAGGGGGAAGTACGGGTGCGGCGGAATCAGGGGATTGCCAATTTGGGTTTGCCAGCACCTCTGGTAAACTAGGGGTAGTACGGGCCCGTCTTCTTGGTGGCTGCGACTGGGATCTTACTGCATGTGCCACCGAACCAGTTTCAACTTCCATGCTGGTGCTCGCCACTTCACCAGGGTCTACGGAAGTACTGGTGCTAGGTCCAGGAGATGTTGTGCTGCTGGTGCCTGCCCCACCATGAAATCTCAGACCAGCACGAACACCACTCTGCTGCCCTTGAGGCCGATCCTGCGCCACCTGCGGTCCAACATGGGGTGTGGTACGCCTGGCTTTAGCCGGGACCTCAACCTCGTCATCACTATCGGTCAGTGAGCCACTGCTCAATTCAGGTTCAAACTCTGACCCGGAAGATTCGTCGAATGAGGCGTCCCAATCGTCCTCATCCGACTGGGCCATGTACCTGAGAACCTCATCATCGGAATACCCCTTTCTTGCCATGGTGGACTGCTAAATTTAGTGGGTATTCCTCTGAGACTACCTAGAAAAAAAGAGCACCTACCTAGCAAAAGGGAGTATTTGAGAGGTAGAAAGCTGTGGTCACTGAGTTTTGATAAAAAAATCAAAACTGATGTTTACAGTGCCACAGCTATTGTACAGTGTTTTTTGCAGTGATCAGAAAAAAAAATTCTGTCACTGCGGTGGGGCGGGCTGAACGCAAGTGCAGGCGAACGATCAGGCCTGATCGGGCAAACACTGCGTTTTTTTGTGGATCCTAGTGACCCTAATAGATCTGACTGCGATCAGTAATGATCACTTACAGATACTATATAGTACTAATGTTGATTAGCGACAGTGATGACGCTAATTAGTGACTGTGGTGCAGTGGGCTGAGCACTAACTGACACTTACAAAGGGGCCTAGCTAACTGGCCTAACTGCTAACACTAGTGATACTAAAAAAGTGACAGTTTTAACTGTTTTTAGATCACTTGGATAGTGACAGGGGGGTGGTGGCGAGTGGGGAATCGGAGGCAATCAGAAACAATCACAGGACAATCAAAGGCAATCACAGGGTAATCGCAGGCCAATCACAGGGCACTCAATTCCCGGGACAATCAAAGTCAATCACAGGGCAATCAAACCAATCATGACTCAATCAAAGCCGATCACAGGCCAATCAAAGCAAATCACAGGCCAATCACAGGGCAATCACAGGGCAATCAAACCAATCACGGCACAATCAAAGCCGATCACAGGACAATCAAAGCAAATCACAGGCCAATCACAGGGCAATCACAGGGCAATCAAACCAATCACGGCACAATCAAAGCCGATCACAGGCCAATCAAAGCAAATCACAGGCCAATCACAGGGCAATCACAGGGCAATCAAACCAATCACGGCACAATCAAAGCCGATCACAGGACAATCAAAGCCGATCACGGGACAATCAAAGCCGATCACGGGACAATCAAAGCCGATCACGGGACAATCAAAGCCGATCACAGGCCAATCAAAGGGCAATCACAGGGCAACCACGGGACAATCAAAGCCAATCACGGGACAATCAAATACAATTACAGCACAATAAAATTGAATGTCAGCACAATGAAATTGAATGTCAGCACAATCAAATACAATTGCAGCACAATCAAATACAATGCACTGGGAAGGTGATTGGGGGGGGGGGGGCTGAGGGCGATCTAAGGGTGTGGGGGGTTGATTAGGTGCCCGCACGGGGCAGACTGGGTCCTGATCTGGTGGGTGGCAGACACAGGGGGTGACGATAGGAGATCAGTGAGGGATTACAGGGGAGAATAGATGTAAACAATGCACTGGGGAGGTTATCAGGAGGGGGGGGGGTCTGAGGGCAATCTGAGGGTCTGGGTGGGTGATCAGGTGCCCCCAAGGGACAGTTTAGGGTCTGCGCTGATGGGTGGTGGTGACAAGGGGTGATAGACAGGTGATAGATGGGTGATAGACAGGTGATCAGTGGGTAAGGCAGCTATATAGCTGTATACAGCATACAGGGGGGTGGTCTGGGAGGGGGGTCTGGGGGGGATCTGAGGGTAGGGGGGGTGATCAGGGGACCCTAGGGGGCAGTTAGGGACCTAACCTAGGGGATAGCGTCCCTAGATAGTGACAGGGAGTGATTGATGGGTTTTTAGGTGGGTGGTGGGGTGCAGATGCTGGTGTGCTGGGGTGGTCAGGGGGGGTTCTGAGGGCTGGGGTGGGCGATCGGGTGGTCTTTGTGGGGCAAAGAGTGTTTTGCTGCACTTATCTGAAGGCTGCCTGTCCTCTCTGATGGTCGCACGACGAGTGACCATCAGCGGAGGAGGCAGCCAGTATAATACACTTTGTTACAATAACAAAGTGTATTATACTCCTCTGATTGGCCGGATCGCCGCATTTGAAACCCGCCGGCGCTGCTAATTGGCCGGCGGGTTTCCGAGCAGGGTGGGCGGAGCCTATTGCCGGCGGCGATCGCGTCATTGATGACGCGATTGCCACACAGCCACCGCTGATGCCGCCCCCGCCGATGGGCGTATTGCGGTCGTTTGGGCCCGGTCTTTGCCGCCGCCCATCGGCTGGGGGCGGTCCTCAAGTGGTTAAAGTGTACCTGAGATGACACAAAAAAAATTCATACATGCCTGGGGCTTCCTCCAGTCCCCTCCGCCCTGATCGGTCCCTTAGCGCCTTCCTCCACCTTCTTGATCTTCCGTAAGGAGTGGGAGGAGTATTTTTGGCCAGACGGGGCCAGTTGGCTGCATGCAAAGGGTGGTTGCGCGTACTCCCCTGTCTTGCTCCCGCATGCAGGAGCGTTCTGTGCCTGCGAGGCAACGGGAGCACGGAGGGGCAGTGCACATGGCAAAGCCCCGAGCGCCAAATATAGCATTTACGTAAGATCCAGGATGTGGAGGACGGCACCAAGGGTGCGATCAGGCCACAGGGGGCTGGAGGAAGCCCCAGGTATGTATGAATTTTTGTTTTTGTGTCATCTCAGGTTCCCTTTAAGGACTACCTTCTGCTCCATCCAATTGCCAGAACCTTTTGCACCCGTCTCTGGACATCCTGGTTCTTGTTCCTTGTTCTGAAACCTGCCTTTGTTTCCCTGTTGCCGAGCTCTGTTTATATCTTGTCTGAGACCTTGCTTTTTGCCTAATCCTTGGTACCATGTTTTATCTGATTAACTCCTACTGACCCTGCTCTCCTGTTGATTCTGATTCTGTCCTGCTCCTTGGTACTGTGTATGATTGTATGTTGTTTGTATGTTGATTGTATGATTTGCATGTTGTTAATGTTTGTATATATCCTCTTTATATATTGTGGTGTCAGTGGTGTAGCTAAGGAGATGTGGGCCCTGATGCAATTTTTACATTGGGCCCACCCCCCCCTCCCAGCACTCTATACTTAACAATTGATACGGCACACCAAAGACCACTTAGTAGTCTGTATTGACATGTGGAAATGTTTCAATGCCACAATATTTGTATATCTAAGTATATTTCTCTCATAACCATCTACACTTAAAGCGGACCCAAACCAAACATTTTTTTTAAATTCAAAATATTTAGTTGCACCACTCTGACACATACAAAGATAAATAAACACTCCTTCAAGCCTATGCGCATTTTAGTGCATGCTTTTCACGCTTCTCCTTTCATAACAAGGGTTATACAGGTGGCAGCCATTTCTTCTGAGCTTAGTAGGAGGTTTTAGATCATGGGTGTGCTTGTCATCGGCTACCCTCCCTCACAGGGGGTCATCTATGTGAAATCTCACACCAGCTGAGATCACCTCCCCTGTGACATCATCAGTAGCAGCCTGTGTTTTGTTTTTGTTTTTTATCTCCTCCACCAGTCTGCCGGATTCTGCAATATAAAAAGGAAAGGAGGGGTTCCTCCAATAAATGTAAAATATTTAATATTTGTCATCATGCAGCTGAAAAAAAGGCTGCTATTTAATATTACAAGTTAGAAAATAGATTTTATTTCTGAAATCTTGTATTTTTAATTTGGGTCCACTTTAATACAATTGATGTATTAAAATGATCCCGAAGGACACTTATGCAAGATAAAAAGAGCATATAAAAATAAATTACGTAATAAGAGTTAGCCTACAGTGGAAACTGTATGTCCATATATCCATCAGTAAATACCAAATAAAACATGATCTGGACTAGCTGGACAGCAGGCAGATCAGAAGAATGGACCTATGGAAGCTGGAACATAGACTGGAAATTACTAGGCAGGTAGGAATGTTGAACTGGAGACTAGAAAACATTGGACAGGATAGCAGGCTGGAAAGCAACAGACAAGACAATAGACTGGGTATAATCAAGGAGAACAGCAGACTGGACACCATCAGGGAGGACAGCAGACTGGATACCAACAAGCTGGGCAACAAACAGGCAAGTCAGAAGACTGGGTACCAACAGGCTAGGCAGCAGACTGCATATCAACAGTCAGGGCAGTGGACTGTATACTAACAGGCTGGGCAATGGACTGAATACCAACAGGCAGGTCAGCAAACTGGATACCAACAGGCTGAGCAGTGGACTGGATATCAACACACTGGGCAGTGGACTGGATACTAGTGTTGGGCGAACAGTGTTCGCCACTGTTCGGGTTCTACAGAACATCACCCTGTTCGGGTGATGTTCGAGTTCGGCCGAACATCTGATGGTGTTCGGCCAAACTGTTCGGCCATATGGCCGAACTAAGAGCACATGGCCGAACGTTCCCCGAACGTTCGGCTAGCGCTGTGATTGGCCGAACGGGTCACGTGTAGTGTTGGGCGAACATCTAGATGTTCGGGTTCGGGCCGAACATGGTCGCGATGTTCGGGTGTTCGAGCCGAACTCCGAACATAATGGAAGTCAATGGAGACCCGAACTTTCGTGCTTTGTAAAGCCTCCTTACATGCTACATACCCCAAATGTACAGGGTATGTGCTCCTTGGGAGTGGGTACAAGAGGGAAAAAAATTTAGCAAAAAGAGCTTATAGTTTTTGAGAAAATCGATTTTAAATTTCAAAGGGAAAACTGTCTTTTAAATGCGGGAAAAGTCTGTTTTCTTTGCACAGGTAACATGCTTTTTGTCGGCATGCAGTCATAAATGTAATACAGATAAGAGGTTCCAGGAAAAGGGACCGGTAACGCTAACCCAGCAGCAGCACACGTGATGGAACAGGAGGAGGGCGGCGCAGGAGGAGAAGGCCACGCTTTGAGACACAACAACCCAGGCCTTGCATGAGGACAAGAAGCGTGCGGATAGCAATTTGCATTTTGTCGCCATGCAGTCATAAATGTAATACAAATGAGAGGTTCAATAAACAATAAACAGTAATTGGTGTTGTCCAGAATGCGCACAATGCGTGGGTCGCGTTCAATGCAGTCCTAGGCCGAAGAGGTCATAGCCTAGGGTCACAAAAACCTGTTTATTTGGGCAATTTCAATGGTGGCGAGTCTGACGTACATAAATCGCAGCAATGGCCATTAGCAACGTCTGAATCTCACGAAATGTCTCATGCAGGTAGAAGACATATTGTTAGACTTGGGCTCCAAAGATGGGTTCCCTACATCTCTGCAAACCAGAGTTACAGGGCTCCAAATTTGGTAAAATCCCCCGTAGGCTTTCATTGGGCCTCCTATTTACAGTTCCAAAATCTCACATCTTTTCAAAGGGCAATTGCTCAGCAGTGGCAAATTTTCTAGCATTGTAGGGACCCTTAGGGGGAACATGACTGGTGAGTTTCGGGCCCCTAGGCCAAAGAGGTCATAGCCTAGGGTCACAAAAACCTGTTTATTTGGGCAATTTCAATGGTAGTTATGCTGACGTACATAAATCTCAGCCATGGCCGTTAGCAACGTCTGAATTTCACGAAATGTCTCATGCAGGTAGAAGACATATTGTTAGACTTGGATTCCAAAGATGGGGTCCCTACATCTCTGCAAACCAGAGTTACAGGGGTCCAAAATTGGTAAAATCCCCTAAAGGGTTTCATTGCCTCCCTATTTCACTTTCCAAAATCTCACATCTTTTCAAAGGGCAATTGCTCAGCAGTGGCAAATTTTCTAGCATTGTAGGGACCCTTAGGGGGAACATGACTGGTGAGTTTCGGGCCCCTAGGCCAAAGAGGTCATAGCCTAGGGTCACAAAAACCTGTTTATTTGGGCTATTTCAATGGTGGCGAGTCTGACGTACATAAATCGCAGCAATGGCCGTTAGCAACGTCTGAATCTCACGAAATGTCTCATGCAGGTAGAAGACATATTGTTAGACTTGGATTCCAAAGATGGGGTCTCTACATCTCTGCAAACCAGAGTTACAGGGCTCCAAAATTGGTAAAATCCCCCATAGGCTTTCATTGGGCCTACTATTCACCGTTCCAAAATCTCACACCATTTCAAAGGGCAATGGCTCAGCAGTGGCAAAACTCACCAGTCATGATCCCCCTAAGAGTCCCTACAATGCTAGAAAATGTGGTACTGCTGAGCCATTGCCCTTTGAAAAGATGTGAGATTTTGGAAACTGAAATAGGGAGGCAATAAAAGCCTGTGGGGGATTTTACCAATTTTGGACCCCTGTAACTCTGGTTTGCAGAGATGTAGGGACCCCACCTTTGGAATCCAAGTCTAACAATATGTCTTCTACCTGCATGAGACATTTCGTGAAATTCAGACGTTGCTAACGGCCATGGCTGAGATTTATGTACGTCAGCATAACTACCATTGAAATTGCCCAAATAAACAGGTTTTTGTGACCCTAGGCTATGACCTCTTTGGCCTAGGGGCCGAAACTCACCAGTCATGTTCCCCCTAAGGGTCCCTACAATGCTAGAAAATTTGCCACTGCTGAGCAATTGCCCTTTAAAAAGATGTGAGATTTTGGAAAGTGAAATAGGGAGGCAATGAAAGCCTATGGGGGATTTTACCAATTTTGGACCCCTGTAATTCTGGTTTGCAGAGATGTAGGGACCCCATCTTTGGAATCCAAGTCTAACAATATGTCTTCTACCTGCATGAGACATTTCGTGAAATTCAGACGTTGCTAACGGCCATGGCTGAGATTTATGTATGTCAGCATAACTACCATTGAAATTGCCCAAATAAACAGGTTTTTGTGACCCTAGGCTATGACCTCTTTGGCCTAGGGGCCCGAAACTCACCAGTCATGTTCCCCCTAAGGGTCCCTACAATGCTAGAAAATTTGCCACTGCTGAGCAATTGCCCTTTGAAAAGATGTGAAATTTTGGAACTGTAAATAGGAGGCCCAATGAAAGCCTATGGGGGATTTTACTAAATTTGGAGCCCTGTAACTCTGGTTTGCAGAGATGTAGGGAACCCATCTTTGGAGCCCAAGTCTAACAATTTGTCTTCTACCTGCATGAGACATTTCGTGAGATTCAGATGTTGCTAACGGCCATTGCTGCGATTTATGTACGTCAGACTCGCCACCATTGAAATTGCCCAAATAAACAGGTTTTTGTGACCCTAGGCTATGACCTCTTCGGCCTAGGACTGCATTGAACGCGACCCACGCATTGTGCGCATTCTGGACAACACCAATTACTGTTTATTGTTTATTGAACCTCTCATCTGTATTACATTTATGACTGCATGGCGACAAAATGCAAATTGCTATCCGCACGCTTCTTGTCCTCATGCAAGGCCTGGGTTGTTGTGTCTCAAAGCGTGGCCTTCTCCTCCTGCGCCGCCCTCCTCCTGTTCCATCACGTGTGCTGCTGCTGGGTTAGCGTTACTGGTCCCTTTTCCTGGAACCTCTTATCTGTATTACATTTATGACTGCATGCCGACAAAAAGCATGTTACCTGTGCAAAGAAAACAGACATTTCCCGCATTTAAAAGACAGTTTTCCATTTGAAACTTTAAAATCGATTTTCTCAAAAACTATAAACTCTTTTTGCTAATTTTTTTTTCCTCTTGTACCCACTCCCAAGGTACACATACCCTGTAAATTTGGGGTATGTAGCATGTAAGGAGGCTTTACAAAGCACGAAAGTTCGGGTCCCCATTGACTTCCATTATGTTCGGAGTTCGGCTCGAACACCCGAACATCGCGACCATGTTCGGCCTGTTCGGCCCGAACCCGAACATCTAGATGTTCGCCCAACACTACTGGATACCAACAGGCTGGGCAGCGGACTGGATACTAACAGGCTGAGCAGCATACTGAATACCAGCAGGCTGAGCAGCAGACTCAATACCAACTGGCTGGGAAGTGAATTCGATGGATACCAAGTGGTTGGGCATCGGACTGGATACCAACAGGCTTGGCAGCGGACTGGATATCAAGAGGCTGGGCAGCGGACTCAATACCAACAGGCTGGGCAGTGAACTTGATGAATACCAAGTGGCTGGGCAGCGAATTACATACCAACAGGCTGGGCACTGGGCAGCAAACTGGATATCAAGAGGCTGGGCAGCGGACTGGATACCAACAGGCTGGGCAGTGGACTGGATACCATTAGGCTGGGCAGCAGACTGGATAACAACAGAGGAAACAGCAGGCTTGGCACCACCAGGAGGATCAGAAAATATTTTAGGCAGCTGGGCAGCAGCAGAAGTCTGTGAAACATGGGTGCTAACAGAGGACCACAAAATTAGCTGGACCCTAGGCTGAGCATTTGGCTAGACCTTAGACAGAGCATCTGGCTGAACCCTAGGCTGAGCTTATGGCTGGACCCTAGTTTGAGCAAGCATAGACGTTAGGATCAGCATATGGCTGAATCCTAGGCTGAGCATCTGGTTGAAACATAGGCTGAGCATCTGGCTAGACCCTAGGTTGAGAATCTGGCTGAACTCTAGGCTGAGTATATGGCTGAACCCTAAGCTGAGTATATGGCTGAACCCTAAGCTGAGTATATGGCTGAACCCTAGGCTGAGCATCTGTCTGGACCCTAAGCTGAGCATCTGGCTGCACTTTTGACAGAGCAAATGGCTGGATCTTTGCTGGAACAATGGTGGAATTGGTTTCTGGCAATGGATCTGGTGCATGCAAAACTGGCTGGACAAGTATGTAGCTACTCGGAATCTAAATTTTAATTAGCCAGTGCTGACCGCGATAGAGGGGGGTTAACTTACCCATGCCGCCACCTGGATCTGATGCGTTCTAATTGCATTCCACTCCTTCAACCCAGAAGGAGGAAGCATGGGAGTGACTTGAAACACGACATGGAGCGTGACATGAAACCTAAGTGGAGCACATGATCTAGGTGGCAGCATAGGTAACTTAACTCCCCTCTCCCACGGTCAGTACTGGCTAATAAAAATTTTGATTCCGAGTAGTAACTACCATATGTACTCGTAGCTACTGGGTATAAGCAAGCCTAGTTACTAGTAATGCACTTTATACAACGTAGGTGTTAAATACATTGCAAGGTATGGTACTCTATTTCAATAATGCATGCTACTTAGATTACATAAAGCCTTGTAAATGTAATTTGGGCTGTGTGCGCACGTACCTTTTACCGATTTTTAAGTCTAAGAAATGACAACACAGGCAATAATAAAAATGTGAGAGATCATTCAACCTATTTTCCCACTACCCAAAACTAAGTTTTGCTGGAGTTAGACTCAGAGAACATTGTTCAGCGACATGACTCTTTTGTACCATATCCGAGCTGGGTACAATTTAAAATATTAATGGAAATGTCGAGAAAATTGATAAATTGCATAGACTTAAATACTCCATTTTATCTTCCCCTCTCATTTACTTTCCAATCTTGTTCTCCATGTTTGTCTGCTATTATGCTGCTCTTGTGAAGGGTAGAGAATGGATAAAATAACCAAAGGCTTCGTGTTATTTATGCATCTAGCAGGTTTCTGTTTTATCTAGCTAATAAATCTTTCATGCACTTAAGGCGGAAAGATTTGTGCCTCCTAGGCTTAGCATTATTTTCCTCATGCTTTCAGATAAAGTTTCAGGTCTTGCCCTGTTTTTTACAAGCAAGTATTTGTCTTCTCCTGATTTTTGATGACAATGTTTATCAAGTTATGCTGTGGCACTGGCATTGATCACTAGTCTGTTGAGTGTTATGCTGTGCTGGGCATATACGGCGCGATAGCACTGATGGCTCGATTGATAATATTCAACCTGTCCGATCACCGCGGCGGATCGATTCCGCGCTCGATCCCCACGGGCGGACAATGGAAGAAACGAGCGGCTGATAAGGAACTGCCCGCGGGGACAAGCGGGAATCGATCCACGCGCCTACGCGGATGAGTGGGGACGCGCCGGCATTGAGCCAGCGTCTCGATTCCGGCGCATAAACGCGCCGTGTATGCCCAGCATTAGACTTAGCTGGGACAGAGCATGAGCCGAAATAGTCTTTGAGAGATGAAGCAGGACAAAGCATGAGTGACAATCGCTTAATCAGAATATGAATAGATTTTATTTGCCAAGTACATGATTGTACAAGGAATTGTTGTTGGCACAACAGGGCCGCAAACCTTCATGGACAGGAACGTAACTATAAATAAATTGACACAGCATACATTAAGGCCCCGTTCACACTTGCGTTCTGGGATGCAAACGGACCGGATCCGGACCGGTTCCGATCCGGATCCGGTCCGTTTGCATCAGGCATGAATACGGCTGCCATCCGGATCCGTTTGGTAGAAATAGATAAATAAACTATTAAAATTGTTGCGGTGTGGGAGGTCAGCAGAAGGTGCACCTGTACAATCAGGTCCTCCGCTGTTTAGGGCCTCACCTCCACGTCCGACATACTGCCAACAGCTCCAGCACTAAAGGCACTGCTGCTCCACTCCATAAATGCTGGGCCCATGTGTCCCCATCCAAAATGGCCGCTAGAATACGCATAGGAAGTGGGGTAGAACGTCCGGTTTTGATAGCCAGTGTGTTCTGCGCTTTTCGTTCCCCATTGGTTTCTATTTCCGGATAGTGCAGTTAGGCTCCGGTCCGGGTGCGTGGGCCGGATGATCCGGACCCAAAAAATAGAGCATGTTGGAAAAGTGTCCGGAGTCCGGATCCGATCCGGCTCCGTTCTGTACGGAACGGACGCGTGTGAACATCCGCATAGACTTTACATTGCTATGCGGAACGTACGTTCCGTTTGTACAGTATACGGTCCGGATCCGATCAGGCGAATCCGGACAGCGAACGCTAATGTGAAGCGGGCCTAACACATAAACTATGGAGTGCAATAATAGAAATACAAAAATACA
Organism: Hyperolius riggenbachi; assembly: GCF_040937935.1. Classification (NCBI taxonomy): domain Eukaryota; kingdom Metazoa; phylum Chordata; class Amphibia; order Anura; family Hyperoliidae; genus Hyperolius; species Hyperolius riggenbachi. The sequence goes on from NC_090649.1 coordinate 141,683,266, forward strand.
CTGGTTGAATGTCCTAATCAATCAGTTTTACAGATTTACAGTATACAGTTAGAGATGGCTCGAACCTCCGATTTTCGGTGAACCTCGAATGCGAACTTCCGCAAAAATTTGGTTTGCGTGAACTGCAATAGACTTTAATGGGGATGCGAACTTTGAAAACTAGAAACATTTATGCTGGCCAGAAAAATGATGGAAAAGATGTTTCAAGGGGTCTAACATCTGAGTTTTTGCATGGAAGAGTGATACACGCCAAAAGTCCAGGGAAAAATATGGATTTGATACAAAGCAGCGTTTTAAGGGCAGAAATCACAGTGCATGCTAAATTGGAGGCCTAAAGTGCTTTAAAACATCTTGCATGTGTATAAATCAATCAGGGAGTGTATTAGAGTACTGCTTCACACTGACAGACCAAACTCACTGTGTAACGCACCGCGCACAGCTGTTTGTGTAGTGAAAGCCATGCTGGACTGGTGCGTACCATGGCGAGAGTGCAGGCCATGGCGGTTTTCAAGCCCATATGGTCGCCGGGCTGAGGTAGCTCAATGACAGAACAACAGTGACTGTCCAGCTGATCGAATTTGGTCTGTCCACAATGAAGCAACGACCTTATTATCTTGGGTGTGCCCCCCCCCCCCCGAGACAATCATATAGCCGTCGGTCATTGCTTCATTGTGATACGCAAGCCCCTTCGCCGCGGCAAGGTAACGATCACGAAGGGGAAACGACACATGTACATGCCTTTTGTGTTGTTGCTGCAGTGCAGCCAGAAAAATTAGGCAGGCATGTACTCACACCAGAAAAATTATTATAGCGGCTGCTGCTAATTAAAAATTCAGGAATCTGCCTGGAGTCCTGGACCCTGTTGGTGGTGGCGGAGAAGGCAGTCAAGCGGCCTGCAGGCAGAGATGCTGTGTGGGGACCAACTTAGTCTTAGGGCAGGCAGTCACACGGCATGCAGGCAGAGATGCTGTGTGTGGAGACTGACTTAGTCTTCGGGCAGGCCTGGCCGTGCTTTGCAGACCAGGCATCCGTGGTCAGATGGACCCTTGACCCAACGCTGTGTGCCAGAGATGTCACCAATTGCCTTTCAACATCACGGTACAGGTTAGGTATCGCCTTTTTTGAGAAATAATTGTGGCCTGGTATCTTCCACTGTGGTGTATGGCTTGATTTTGTGTGCTGCTTTTCCTCAGGTAGTCATCCCATTGCATTTTCTGCTTTGTAATCATGTGCCTTCGTAAGGTAGTTGTCCCTACGCGGGTCTTGGTCTTTCCACGGCTCAATTTTTGGTGGCAGAGAGTACAGGTGGCATTGCTCTCATCTGAGGCAGACACACAAAAAAATTTCCACACCGCTGAGTCCTGGGATGATGGCACTTTGGTGATGGCTGCCGACGGAGTGTTAAGTGGGGTGCCAGAATCAGAGCGGGAGGAGGAAGAGATGTCACACTTCCGTGCGGAAGCTGAGGAAGATGAGGTGTTCTGTGTTAAATAGTCAACTACGTCCTGACAATATGGCACGTAAATGGCACGTGCCTTCTTCTGAACACTGTACTTTGGTCAGGGGCCACACAAAATCACGACAGCGCGGCCTCGAACAGACCTACCAGGTGGCCTGCCTCTGGTTCTGCCTCTTGTTTTGTCCATATTGGGGGGATGAAGTGAAAGGTATGCACTGACTTGGCTAATACAATGTACGGTTACACAGGTGCAGTGAACAGGTTGCAGTGACTGCTGGTACAACAATGTGCGGTTACACAGGTGCAGTTAACAGATATGCACGGACTGGTATATAAAACAGCGTTCGGTCACACAGGTGCAGTGAACAGGTATGCAGTGACTGGTATTACAAATGTGCAGCTGTCACACACACATACAGGTACTGTGAACAGGTGCAGTGACTGGTGGTATATTACACTGCATGCACTCACGTAGGTAGGTAGGTAGGTGGACTGAACAACAGATGGGTATGCAGTGATTGGTATTACAAATGTGCAGCTGTCTCACACACACACACACACACACACAGGTACTGTGAACAGGTGCAGTGACACTGCGTGCGGTCACGTAGGTAGGTGGGTGCACTAAACAACAGGTAGGTATATGCAGTGATAGGTATTACAAATGTGCAGCTGTCTCACACACACACACACACACACACATACACACACACACACACACACAGGTACCGTGAACAGGTACAGTGACTGGTGGTATTAAATATCACACTGTGTGCGCTTACGTAGGTAGGTGGGTGCACTGAACAACAGGTAGGTATATGCAGTAATGGGTATTACAAATGTGCAGCTGTCACACACACACACACACAGGTACCGTGAACAGGTACAGTGACTGGTGGTATTAAATATCACACTGCGTGCGCTCACGTAGGTGTGTGGGTGGGTGCACTGAACAACAGGTAGGTATGCAATGATGGGTATTACAAAAGTGCACCTGTCACACACACACACACAGGTACAGTGAACAGGTGCAGTGACACTGCGTGCAGTCACGTAGGTAGGTGGGTGGGTGCACTGAACAACAGGTAGGTATATGCAGTGATGGGTATTACAAATGTGCAGCTGTCACACACACAGGTAGTCACTGAATGTGCTGGGCCTCGCAGTGGCACAGTAGGAATTACCAAGGGGCCAAGGTCCAGCAGCTAAGACTGACTGACAGGGCTGTATACGAAACACAAGTGTCAGTGGGACACACACACAAAAAAAATAGATCACAAGAACAACATTAGCTCTCAAAAGAGCTGTTGAGGATGAGGAGTGCTTTTTAGCAATAAGTATCAGCAAGAAAGAGCAACCTAACAAGCCTAACTATAGCCTAACTAAGCTTTCCCTAATGTCTCTGCAGCACCTCTCCCTTCTCTAATTACTGCAGCCACACGAGTGAGTGAAATGGCTGGCGCTGCCTGCTATTTATAAGGGGGGGGGGGGGCTCCAGGAGGGAGTGTAGCCTGATTGGCTACCCTGTGCCTGCTGACTGTGATGTATAGGGTCAGAGTTGACCCTAATGATGTAGTATAGGAGGCGGGTCAAACTGCCATAAAGTTTGCGTTCATCCGCGAACGCAAACCACCGAAGTTCGCGCGAATAAGTTCACGGTCGAACCGTTCGGGCCATCTCAAAATACAGCATGCAGTATGCAATACGCGGCGCAGCCTGGATAGCTGGTAACATGTCTCAGAGTGAGTTAGCGATGGGGGCGGCTGAGTTGAGGGCCAGGACACCTTGCGGGAAGAAGGAGTTCCTGTGTCTGGAGGTCTTGGTGGAGATAGCTCTGAGGCAGCAAAATGCCTGATGAAAGGAGGAGTACTTGCCTCCTGAAACGCGCGTAGCAATAAACCTTGTTATACCACACGGCAGCCTTTCTTACATACACTACTACATTGACAAGTGTTAACAACTACTCCCAATTGCCTGCGAGCTGTTTATACAAAAACATTAATAAATATATGATTATGCATCATAAAAAAAAAATCCTTGTTTCTACCTGTACTCTTCTATCTCCATTTGTATCCTCCATAATACTTCTTTACATTTACATGTATTTTGTCTTTTGTATTCTTATGATTTGTGATATCATCTTGCTTTGCATACTACTATCTTATCTTCAACATGCAGTTGAAAATGCAACTAGAAGTGAAGGAGACCGCAGGAGATCACAGTTCCTGCACATTCTGGCCATGGCCCACTCATCTTATGCTCAGAATGCAACACATCTTGCTGCGGGGATACAGTCTCGCTAAACCAAGCGACTGCAAATTACAAATTACAATCCCTCAGTTAGTCAGTTTAATAAGTCAGCTTCATTATTTCTTCAACAGCAATATACGCCTCTGAACTCATTAAACATGTTTACTATGTTCTGTGCTAATATATTTTTCAGACAATTTCCCATTTACTTATATACACTGAAGCTAATTACAATACTTAGAATTGTTCTTCTCTTTTTTATTCCCAGCAGATGTATTTTCATAGTAGCGGTGATTGTTTTGCAAGTTTGTCATTTTGCAGGTATACCAAGAATTAACTGCAAAATGACTTGCTGTGATGTGGAGAAAATAATTAGGTGAAATCTTAAGTTTACTGACTAAAGAAAAGCCTCAGCAATCTCTCTGGTGATGGGAAGAGGTACATGCTAGATGCACTTATATTCCTGATCTTAATCTAATAATTTATTTGTATTTTTCTACTTTATGAACTCTCATACACACTGACCAACCTGCTGCCTGATTATCATTTGACTTTAGTCTGTTGGACGATAATCAGGCATGTGTATGCACACAAATGACTAGACGAGTGACTGATAATAGGCTGTTTGCCGATGCAACCATCGGATCTACTCACCCAATTGTTGGGCTGATAGCGTGCAGTTGGCTGCGTGTGTACCAGTTGTTCAAAAGACTTGTACTTGTGTTGAATGTGGCCATATCGTGTAGTCCACCATTCCGCTTGCATGTGCAGTATGTAAATGAGTTGGTTGTTTAGTCGTTAAGACGTGTGAACAAACAGGTCGTACGGCTGGTCAGATTGTGCTTTCGTCATGCGCTTGTTGGACGTGTGTACGCTTACTTCGTCCTAACAAATTTCTGGGTCTTGGGCTGACCTCTTATAGACTTCAGTTTACACTTTAGGTCTGATTTAGTATTGCTGCATAAGGCAGGAATCACACTTGTCTCTCAATTTTATGCACACCAGGGGCTTGATTCACTAAACTGTGATAATTCAAATATCACACCTTATCAAAGATATCACACCTTATCAAAGTTAACATGCCCTATCAGAGTAGCATAGCGAGCGCTACAAACCTGCAGGGGTTCAGGGCAGGATGAGTGCCATTGCCAATTAGCAGGCATAAGTGCGTAGCGCTCGTTATGCTACTCTGATAAGGCGCGTTAACTTTGATAAGGTGTGATATATTTTCATAAGGTGTGATATCTTTTCATAAGGTGTGATATTTAATAAGGTGTGATATTTGAGTTATCACAGTTTAGTGAATGAGTGTTTGTATGTAGAGAAATGTGACTGTTTTTTCAAAGCAGCTAATGAAATTGATAGAAAAAAACTGAAAAAATGTGCAGAATTATTCATTTTTTTATGCGTGAAAAACACATTAAGTGTGAACTAGCCCATTGATTAACATGAGTTCTCAATTAAAGGATAGGAACACACTAGGCACAATCGCATATGTGTTTTCCATAGCACATATTGGAAAACGCATATGCCATTCTGCCTAGTGTGCTCCTACCTTAAATTAGTTTTTGTGTACAGAAAACGTGCACGTAAACAGTCAAGTGTGTCAGCTGCATTACTGTATGTGGTAATGACACACAATTGGGGGAAAAAGGCAGGGAGTATGCTTGTGTCTGACTGCTAGTGCAACCCACAATGGAAATTTGGGAATTCGCTACACAGATTTTTGCGCCAGATGATGGCCCCAGTGATCGTTACCAAGAAACTGATAATAATATTGCTAATAAACCACTACCGGCCATGGTATTTGAAATTATAGGTAGCAGAAAAAAAGGGCGCAGGATAGGGGTGGACGAAAAGGGCGCCGACACAGACTTTAATATATTTGATAATATACGATAATATATTTAATAATGTAAAATCTATACATACAAACGAAGTAATATGAGTAATATGACAAAAACTATAATGTTGCAAGCTTCTAAAACGATAACATACTTCAAAAACTATAATGTTCTAATGTTGTTAACGCTATTTATCTGTCATCCTTTTTTCTGCTTTTTTGCCATGTTAACGATAATTGCATTAGAGTCTATGGCAGTGCACTTTTCATCCACTAGCCACTGGCGCTCTATTTTCCTGCTACCCTGAAGCTTTACTTGGATTCACTTCACTAAAAGAACTGAAAGGCTTAAAGATAACCTGTATTGAGAAAAGCCTCCCCTGGGGGGTACTCACCTGGGGTGGGGGAAGATCCTATTGAGGCTTCCCCCGTCCTAATCGGTCCCACGGCGGCGGAGATCAAGCTCCCCGATTAGCGGGGATGTAAATATTTACCTTCCCAGCTCCAGCGCAGGCGCAGTATCGGCTCTCCGCCTCAGAGATAGGCGGAAATAGCCGATCGATGTCGGGCCGCTCTACTGCGCAGTCGCAAGACTCCTGCACCTGTGCAGTAGAGCGGACCTGACAGAGATCGGCTATTTTCGCCTATCTCCGTGCGGAAAGCCGAAACAGCGCCCCCGCTGGAGCCAGGAAAGGTAAATAAATCAGCGCTTGTCAGGCTTGTCGAGGGAGGATTCCGGGCAGAGCCGGGACAAGGTCCTCCAGCACCCAAGGCTGAGACACCAAAGTGCGCCCCTCCATCCCTCCCACCCCAGCCGTCACACACTGATTGCTATTATACCAAGAGGCCCCCCAGGGCCCCCAACACCTTAATCTCTAGTTATCTGGCTTACAGTCACCGTCATGTATTCTCTTTTTCTTATTTCTCTCTGCCTCAAACACAATTGGGGAATGATAGCTGAGTGAGTTGTGCGCCCCTCCTACTCTGCGCCCTGAGGCTGGAGCCTCTCTCGCCTCTGCCTCAACCCAGCCCTGATTCCGGGACACTTCGGGGGAGCCAGCGCTGGACTGCTGATAGCTACAGGAGAGGGGGAAGCCTCATTGCGACCCTGAGGCTTCCCCCTCCCGAGGTGAGTACCCCCCAGGGGAACTTTTATTTTGTTACAGGGTCTCTTTAAGCCTGTGTTTATACAGTGCAGAGAGCTTCTACTGCACAGCTCACCACAGCTCACCACAGCTCACAGCTATGATTTACAGCTGCTGATTAGAGTTGGCCCGAACCTCCGATTTTCAGTTCGCGAACCGGGTTCGCAAACTTCCGCAAAAGGTTCAGTTCGCGCGAACTTTCACGAACCGCAATAGACTTCAATGGGGATGCGAACTTTGAAAACTAGAAACACTTATGCTGGCCACAAAAGTGATGGAAAAGATGTTTTAAGGGGTCTAACACCTGGAGGGGGGCATGGCGGAGTGGTATAGATGGCAAAAGTCCCGGGGAAAAATCTGGATTTGACGCAAAGCAGCGTTTTAAGGGCAAAAATCACATTGAATGCTAAATTGCAGGACTAAAGTGCTTTAAAACATCTTGCATGTGTATACATCAATCAGGGAGTGTAATTAGAGTACTGCTTCACACTGACACACCAAACGCAATGTGTAACGCACCGCAAACAGCTGTTTGCGTAGTGACGGCCGTGCTGGACTGGTGCGCACCATGGCAAGAGTGCAGGCTGTGTCGGTTTTCAAGCCCATATGGTCGCCGGGCTGTAGTAGCTCAATGATAGAACAACAGTGACTGTCCAGCTGATCAAATTTGGTCTGTCCACAATTAAGCAACGACCTTATTATCTTCTTGTATGTAGGTAGGCATAGGTAGGTGCCCCAGTATAGGTAGGTAGGCATAGGTAGGTGTCCCAGTATCAGTGGCGGACACAGCCAGTAGTGGGCCCCTGTGCAAAATTGCAATTGTGGGCCCATATGACCTGCAATAAATGGGTGTGGCCATAACCTAAAAATGGGTGTGGATAGAACCTGCGCCACGGCAAAAAAATGGGCGTTGCAATGATATTGTCAGAAACCCCTGACCTGCTGCATGCTTGTTCAGGGTCTATGGTTGAAAGAATAAGAGGCAGAGGACCAGCACGGCAGCCAGGCAACTGGTATTGCTTAAAAGGAGAGAAATTCGGCAGCCTCAATATTATTCTCACCTCAGGTTCCCTTGAAAAGTGCAACGCAAAGACAGTGGGCCCAAGTTTTGGTGACCCTTTCCCCAGAAAATTCACATAATTGTGCAGGTTTTCTCAAGAAAATACACATAATGTGAGCAGATTTGCCCAGAAAATATATTCAATCATGTCGGCAGATATGCCCAGAAAATACATGCAATCATGTCGGCAGATATGCCCAGAAAATACGTGCAATCATGTCGGCAGATATGCCCAGAAAATACGTGCAATCATGTCGGCAGATATGCCCAGAAAATACGTGCAATCATGTCGGCAAATTTGCCCAGAAAATACGTGCAATCATGTCAGCAGATTTGCCCAGAAAATATGTGCAATCATGTAGCAGATTTGCCCAGAAAATACATGCAATCATGTAGCAGATTTGCCCAGAAAATACATGCAATCATGTGGCAGACCTGCCCAGAACATACACCTGCTAATATAAATAAAAAAAACAAAACATTTACTCACCTGCAGCAGCAGACCTCCTGTCCCAGCCTCCATCCGGCGCGCAGCTCCCATGGGTGGTTGGGTGGATAGGTAGCCTGGTGGGTGGCTGGGTAGGTAGGTAGCCTGGTTTAGGTAGGTAGGCAGCCTGGTGGGTGGGTAGGTAGGTAGCCTGGTGGGTGGGTGGTCAGCCGGGTGGGTAGGTAGCCTGGTGGGTGGGTGGGTGGGTGGGTAGGTAGGTAGCCGGGTGGATGGGTGAGTAGGTAGCCGGGTGGGTAGCCGGGTGGGTGGGTAGGTAGCCGGGTGGGTAGGGAGCCTGGTGAGTGGGTAGGTAGCCTGGTGGGTTGGTAGGTAAATAGCCTGGTGGGTGGGTAGGTAGGTAGCCTGGTGGGTGGGTAGCCCGGTGGGTAGGTAGCCAGGTGTGTAGGTAGCTTGGTTGGTGGGTGGGTAGGTAGCCTGGTGGGTGGGTAGGTAGGTAGCCTGGTGGGTGGGTGGTTAGGTAGCCGGGTGGGTGGTTAGGTAGCCTGGTGGGTGGGTTGGTAACTAGCCCGGTAGGCAGGTAGGTAGCCTGGTTGGTGGGTGGGTGGGTAGGTAGGTAGCCGGGTGGGTAGGTAGGCAGCCTGGTGGGTGAGTAGGTAGGTAGCCTGGTGGGTGGGTAGCCGGGTGGGTAGGTAGCCTGGTGGGTGGGTGGCTGGGTAGCCTGGTGGGTAGGTAGCCTGGTGGGTGGGTAGGTAGCCGGGTGGGTAGGTAGCCGGGTGGGTGGGTAGGTAGCCGGGTGGGTAGGAAGGCAGCCTGGTGGGTAGGTAGGTAGCCTGGTGGGTAGGTAGGTAGGCAGCCTGGTGGGTGGGTAGCCGGGTGGGTGGATAGGTAGCCGGGTGGGTGGGTGGGATTGTGGGTAGGAAGCCGGGTGGCTGGGTAGCCGGGTGGGTAGGTAGCCTGGTGGGTGGGTAGGTAGCCAGGTGGGTAGGTAGCCGGGTGAGTAGGTAGCCTGGTGGGTGGGTAGGTAGCCTGGTATAGGTAGCCAGGTGGGTAGGTAGCCTGGTTGGTGGGTGGGGTAGGTAGGTAGTCGGGTGGGTGGTTAGGTAGCCTGGTGGGTGGGTTGGTAACTAGCCCGGTAGGTAGGTAGCCGAGTGGGTGGGTGAGTGGGTAGGTAGCCTGGTGGGTCTTTAGGTAGGCAGCCTGGTGGGTGGTTAGGTAGCCGGGTGGGTGCGTAGGTAGGTAGCTGGGTGGGTGGGTAGCTATCCGGGTGGGGGGCCCGACTCCTATCCTCCCTCCCTCACCTCGGGGGCCCCCCTCCCGGTATGCACGGCGGGAGAGCGGCAAATACAGGAAGTCTCCGGGGCTCCAGCAGGCGCTAGAGGCTCAGCCGCTTGGTCTCCGATGTCTCTCTCTTCTGTATACTGCTCGCTACTTCCTGGTTTAGTAGCGAGCAGTATACAGAGGAGAGAGACATCGGAGACGAAGTGGCGAAGCCTCTAGCGCCTGCTGGAGCCCCGGAGACTTCCTGTATTTGCTGCTCTCCTGCCACATGAGGGGGGGCCCCGAGGTGAGGGGGGAGGATAGGAGTCGGGGCCCCCCAGGAAAAAAAAAAAAACAGCAATACTTAATGGGCCCCTGAAGCAACGAAACTTCAGGGGCCCTCGTGCGGCGGCACGGCCTGCACGGCCGTATGTCCGCCACTGACCAGTATAGATAGTTAGGCAGGGCCTGGCTGGCACAGTAATAGCAATTACCAAGGTCCAGCTGCAGATAGGGCTGTACAATGCAGTGTCAGTGGGCAACACAAAAAAAGAAAAACATCAGGAGAACATTAGCTCTCAAAAGAGCTGTTGTGGGGTGCTATTTTAGCAATAACAATCAGCCAGGAGCAAGCTAACAAGCCTACAAGAGCCTAACTAATCTTTCCCTATGAGAGTCTGCCAGCACCTATCTCTTCACTAATTACTGCAGGTACACGAGTGAGTGTAATAGCCAGCACTGCCTTCCTTTTATAAGGGGGGGAGTGGCTCCAGGAGAGAGTGTAGCCTAATTGGCTACAATGTGCCTGCTGACTGTGATGTAGAGGGTCAAAGTTGACCCGAATGGAGCACTATGGGGGCGAACCGAACTCCCGCAAAAGTTCGTCTTTGCTGGCGAACGCGAACCACCGAAAGTTCGCCTGGAACCGTTCGCCGGCGAACCATTCGGGCCATCTCTACTGCTGATAAGACACTCTGATCTAGCTAAGCAAGCATAGAGAACAGTCCAGTGAACTTATTCAGCAGCCATAAGTGAAATAAAGACTTTTGTCTTTACTAGAGTTTCCTTCTGCTTTCACATAATTAGTTCTGCTCTGTGGCGTGGCATAGAAGAAACCATAACAACATACATGACCATGGGCAGAGGAACAAGATGCCTCACCACATGAACGCTTTTATTAGACTGCACAGAACACGGGGCAGCAAGCCTGGGCCTTTAGCCTTAGACAGTCAAACCTGTGTGCTACACCCTTATAGTTAAAAGTCAGTTCTTAACTTAGGCTTCTTTCCCACCAGGAAGTTGCATTTTAGGGGACGTTATAGATCGCATAACGTGCCCCTAACGCAACGCCTGGTGGTGCTGGAGGAGGACGCGCCTTTTTTGTGCTGTGTGATGCGGAGACCACGTGATCCGCATCACGTGGTCCCGCCAGCCAATCGCTGCACAGAGCGGCCGCTCCAGGAAGTAAACACTGCACGTCACAGTGCAGTGAATATTAATTAGCCATGTGGCTGGCCGCGGAGGAGGGGAGACCTCCTCCTCCAACATCAGTGAGCATGTGCAAACAGTCTAACGCGGCTTAGCCGCGTAGAACGCACAGCATGCAGCACTTTCTTTTAACTTGCTGCGTTACATGTAACGCAACGTGGGCACTGTGAACAGCACATTGATTTTTAATTTCTGTGCGGTGGGCTGCGTTACAGGCTGCACTAACGTGCGCCTGTAACGTCTTACTGTGAAAGCAGCCTAATTTCTGGTCTGATATCAAGTTAGAAATTTCACTTGCAGGTACAAACTAATTTTTGGGCACAGGACAAAGATCTTGTGAAGAAAAGACAAAATAGATTTAGAATGGCATGAAACATACTCCTGTCGTTTAAAAGTGCTAATGTCTTGGTCATAAAGGTGCTAGTCAAAGCTTGTCATATATTATTTGGACATTAATTAACTAGGTTATGCTTTAATCTAGGTATGATAACTGCATGGAATATATATATATTTTTTTTTTACATTTTGTAAAAAGTCCCTTTGTTTTCAGTTAAGTTCTTCTCTCCATTTTCAAAAGCATGGCACCGGGTGCCCTCCTGTCAGTCTCAGCCTTTGAATTATGCTTTCCAGGTATATGCTAAATGGTACCCTGCTGAGCTAAGCTGTCACTCAGTAAGAGATCAGGCCCCTGGTGTTCACAGCTGTTGTGGAAGCAGAGGGAAACCAATTAACTCTGTGCTGTACATTCCTAGACTTGTTCAATAGGCTACATTGCATGGAACTACTGGTGTGAGATATTTCATACTAACATTTGTGATTCTGCCAAAACAAACATGGTGTCATGTTGGGGACGGCCTTTATTTTGTTGTATTGTGATACCTTAAAGTAGTCATCAGGCATAAAATGCTGCACTCTGCTCTACTTACCCGGGCTTCCTCCACCCCTTGCAGATGACATGTCCCACGCAGCATCTCCGCTCGCAGCGGCCAACCCGGGGTCCCTGCCAGTGCAGAGGCCGACCTCGAGGTCAACCTTACTGCGCCTGCGCGAGTGCCCCAGTCAATCAAGCCCACTTTGTCTGCGGAATACTGCACATGCGCAGAACTACTGGAGGCACACTAGAGGAGGCCTCTGCCCCGCTGGGGACCCTGAGCCAGCGGCTGTGAGCGGAAATGCAGCGTGGAACATGACAGCTGCAAAGGGCTGGAGGAAGCCCCGGGTAAGTAGAGCAGCGGGAGGTTATTTTGCCTGATGATTCCTTTAAGTTCCATACATCACTTCATGGATGACCAGATCGACCATTAGTTAGATCCCTCTCAGATCAAATCTGATCAGAGAGAGATCTAATGCCTGCCCACACACTGTCCAGTAATTTTCAATTGACGTCAGCATGAAATCTATCAGAGATCGTCCTTGCGCCGCCCGCCGGCCCCTCAAGTGTAAAGTGCCCCTCGTGCTGTGTTTTAAAGTCTCACCTCTGCCGGCACGACCACTAGGCTCCTCCCATGTATGGCGACACCGCGAGTGCCTGTACGATGTGACACTGGCACATGTGTGATGTCACAACATGTGCTGAGTCATGTGATGGCTGGAGTCCGTCAGTCGTCTAGATGCACCTGATCGAGCCCTTGCAACTAAGATTTTTGCGTCATTCCCAATAGATCCACTCAACAGATTTTGGCTGAAAGTTGAACAAAAGATTGATCCGGTGGCCATTTTGCGGCACTGATTCTCTTCCGATTCAATAAAATTATAAATGAGAAGGTCGATCTGCCCACAATTTCGAGTGATGTATAGGCACCCTTAGGACTGTTCACAGCACTGTCACTTGTGCAGCTCTATTGCAAAAATTACAGATGTGTATATTCTCTGCATTCATGCTATATGGGAAGGGGGGCACAGAATTATATTACTGTATGCCACACTAATTAAATATTAACATATACTGTACATTACCCGTGATCATGTTTCCTCCACTTCCTGGTTAGTTTGCAGGTGTCCTGCAGCCAGACAATCACCATGCGGGGACTGCAGCCACATGGTGATTGGCTGGCTGCAGGACACCTGCAAACTAACCAGGAAGTGGAGGAGACACAATTGCCAGGAGCAAGTTATGTATAAAAAAGCCCCTGCCTACTCTCACACTGTACTCTTCTTGTACCTATGCCTAAACCTAAGACCCCATGCATACGCCTAAATCTAAGGCCTAACCTTAACCACCCCGCCCCTGCTGCCTAACTTTAGCCACTCCACCCCGTGAATAACCTTAACCACACCCTCTGCCTAAACCTAACTACCCCGTGCCAAACCTTAGCTTCCAAAACTACTCCCTGCCCTTTCAGGGGGCAATAGTAAAAAGCCTAGCACCCGCTATTATTGGGCCCCATAATTTAACTGCATTGCTACTAATTGCAGCCTTTACTATTGCTGTCTATAGCGGCGCCATTTTTATAACTGCTCGTCTTGTGCCATTTTTATCTGCTTCATAAAGGAACAGGTATAAACCCATAATCCATGAATAACAATGACTGTAGATTTGCTGAACAAATATAGTTGTTTTACATTTTAAAAACAACTGAGTACTCAGCCTGCTATAACAGACTATTAAGTTATTCCCAGCCATCACTATGCAGTGCAATGCTCACTGCTGTAGCAAATTTAGACATGCTGAGGTGTTTTAAAAAGGAGAAAGCCTCTAGATCTACCTGATCAAGCTAAGGGCTGGTGCACAGCAGAGCAGTTCTGGAGCGGTTTTTAAAACGCTTGAAGGGGGAAAACTGCTTGGCTAATGAAAGTGAATGGGATGGTGCACACCAGAGTGGTTCGTTTTTCCACAAACGCAAACTCTGGGGCTGCAGCATTTTTTAGATTTCTGATGCGTTTCAGCCTCAATGTTAAAGTATAGGAAAGTCGAAAACCGCTCTGAAAAACACTAGATCAGAGCGGTTTTCCACGCGTTTTTGTTACAGTAGCGGTTCAGTAACAGCTTTACTGTAACAATATTTGAAATCTACTACACAAAAACGCTCCAAAAAACGCTAGGCATGTTTAGAAAACATGTCTAGAATCGCTCTGAAATCTGCTTCAACAACCTCTAGCGTTCTACGTATCTGCTAGAGGTTTTTGGTGTGCATTGGGCCTAACATTGTTTTGCAAGTATGAAAGCTGTAAGTAGATATTTTCTGTGTGTATGTGTGTGTGCGCCCGTATGCTCATATGTGTGTGTTAAAATAAATAAATAAAAAAAAAAACAGCATTACATTGCCCATTTTTTATTGCTATGCTCAGTAGCTCTTGGTTAGATTATTTAATACACAGCATTGTTTCACCTTGCGGGCCAGAACTGCAGAATGTGCCATCTCTTTTTTCAAGGGGGTTGCCATCTTGCTTTTTCAGAATGCTGCAAATGAATGACCTTACATGCAGAGCTGACACTAACTGAAGCCTGATGTCTTGCTCTAAGCCTCTATCTGAGCAAAGTGTTTACATTAGTTACGTCAAGGTCAAGCACAGCTTTTCTCAAATAGACTCTACAGTGAAAAATTTCCTGAAAATAGCATCAAGTGGGCAAACAAAGATGTCTGGAATGGTGTTTTTGAGGGAAACTCTTGCATTTTGTTAACCGTTTTAAGGCATGTCGTAGATTTGCATAGTATGCCCCTCCTCCATGTGTTGCAACTCCCTCTTTTACAGACAATAGCCTGTTTCTTCCAGACAGCAGCTCCCCTATTGCTAGTGTCTTTCTCCATCTGCAGCTTTACCATTCCATTTGCAGACTTCTCTTGCATATAAAGTTGTCCCTCTCTTCTGTGTGTAGCATCCCACTTGGGAATAAGGGCTTCCTTAAAGCAACCCTGAACTGAAACTAAACTGATGAGATAAACAATTTAGCTATCCTCCTGCTCCTAAAATTACTTTTTGAGAATCCTCTAGTTTTATTTTCTGTTTAAAAGCTAAAAAAGTTGGTTTAATTTAATTGTCTCACCTGAATGTAACTGTCTTTCTCACTGTCAGACACAGTTCAGAGCTACAATCTACCTATTACCTGCACTCAGGAGCTGTCTTCTGCCAGGCAAGAGTTTTTTGGCTGTAAGAGTTAAACTAGAGATTCTGACCAGAGGCAAACTGTCTCTTGCATACTTGAATGTTGAACCTTTTCATGCAGGAAAAGAAAAAAAATGAACACAGTCTGGTTATATGCAGGAATGACACTGTATATACTGTATGTCACAAACAGTTCAGGTACCCTTTAAGCGTACATATATTTGTGTCGCCGGTGAGTTGGCGCAGGTCGAGTCGAATGACAGCTCTCCCTGTTGGTGTAAAACTCCCTGGCGGCAACAAATACTATTCCCCCTTGAGTTGTCGGAGGAAGATGTATTTGGGTTCTGGCAACTGCCAGAGCCCCAAATTACCCTTATGCGCCCAGCGCAATATTACACTACTGCTATGGGGCGCCATGCGCTGAAACAACCTGCTTCGCCCTGTAAACCAAGAATTATGCTGTCTTTGCAGAAATTCTAATCCAGTTCTTATGAGTATCGGTTCTAGTGGAGACAGTCCTGAGAGTCATCATTAAAGAGAACATCTTCAGGGGGTGGGGGGTGGGGGGGTGGGCAGATGCGACACAGAGCCATGTTCTCTGCCTAATGACATGGCTCTGTGTCCCCAACCGCTGCTCTCTGCCCCCCCCCCCCACACACACACACACACCGCCTCGTTATAGCCCCCCGAGTTTAGCGACAAGATTTATCACTAACTCGGAGGTAAACACAGGGGAGAGGAATTCCCTGTTCAAAATACCCGCCTGCGGGGTTTCCAGAACTGCCACTGAGCAGCTCTCTCTCCCTGGCCATGCCCCCTGCTGTTCTCCTGCCTCCCTGCATGAGAGACACACAGTTCTCAGCGCAGCATCGTGACCTATAAGTCACCAAAGTGAAAGTGAGCCATTGCGGCCCACAGGAGCGGCGGATAGCGGTGGTTTTTGTGGCTACCTCATCCACTCAGCCCCGCGAATCAGGTAGCCTACTTTTTTTTGTAATTTTTTGAGCCCACCTCGGGCTCTCTTAAAGGCCTGATGCATACAAATCATGTTATTTTCAACCCAGGCTGTAGATATATGATCTTGGATCAGACGTTTTATTCAAGGCAAGAACGGAGAAGAGTAATACCATGACATGAAAATGCTTTTTTGATTTCTGTGTGGTTTTATTGACAGGTCCTCTTTATGCATCAGAACTAGGGCCTGGTAACATTTAGTTACAACGACAGTGAAGCCCCGTTGTGCAGAAAATGTTATTAAAAAAGGACAAATTCTTGAGATATAAATCCATTACCAGTCAGAAAAATAAATATAGTGACGGTAATTGATTTGTGAGGCTCATAGACACCACAATTGTTAGGAAGTAGAGCAAGTTTATCTGGCCAAAATATTAGAACTGTGCTTTGTCCGGTTAAATGGAACATATCAGCCATTGCTGTCAACTTTATAACCCATGAAATCACCGGATATATACTGTCAGGTTAATAATACCTCACCTCTAGCTCATAAGAAACTAGATAAATCCATGCAGATGTTTAAAGCAGTTAGAAGCTGAAATCATTTTGTTTGAAATATGAACCCTTAGGTTTTGTGATAGATTAGGAATAAGGAAAGGAGAAGGGTGACTTTGAAATTGAAAAGAAAGACTAATAGCGCAGAGAGTAAAGACAGAGTTACATCTCCCCCAAGTGGCTAAAAGTTGCAAAGCAAGAGACTATCTGCCAAATATATTTTTCATATACAGTAGCAATAAAATTGGCAATCATATGAATTTCTTCATAAATTGGTCATAAAATGTGATCTGATCTTCATCTAAGTCCCAATAGTCAATCACAGTCTGCTTAAAGGGATACTGTAGGGGGTCGGGGGAAAATGAGTTGAAGTTACCCGGGGCTTCTAATGGTCCCCTGCAGACATCCTGTGCCCGCGTAGCCACTCACCAATGCTCCGGCCCCGCCTCCGGTTCACTTCTGGAATTTCAGACTTTAAAGTCTGAAAACCACTGCGCCTGCGTTACCGTGTCCTCGCTTCCCCTGATGTCACCAGGAGCGCACGGCGCAGGCACAGAACATACTGCATACTGCGCAGTACGCTCCTGGTGCCATCAGCGGGAGTGAGGACACGGCAACGCAGGCGCAGTGGTTTTCAAACTTTAAAGTCTGAAATTCCAGAAGTGAACCAGAGGTGGGGCCAGAGCATTGGGGAGTGGCTGCGCGGGCACAGGATGTCTGTGGGGGACCATTAGAAGCCCTGGGTAACTTCAACTTATTTTCCCCCGACCCCCCTACAGTGTCCCTTTAAAGGGAAGGTTCAGGGAAACGTTTAAAAAAATAAAAATCCATATCCATTTACCTGGGGCTTCCTCCAGCCCATGGCAGGCAGGAGGTGCCCTCGCCACCGCTCCAGATGCTTCCGGTCGTCTTCGGTGGCCGACCCGACCTGGCCAGGCCGGCTGCCAGGTCGGGCTCTTCTGCGCTCCAAGGACGTGCTCTTCTGCGTCCCACACGGGCGCGCTGACGTCATCGGACGTCCTCCGGGCTGTACTGCGCAGGCGGCGGCGAGGGCACCTCCTGCCTGCCACGGGCTGGAGGAAGCCCCAGGTAAGTGGATATGGATTTTTATTTTTTTAAACGTTTCCCTGAACCTTCCCTTTAAACTAATAACACACAAATAGTTCAATGATTCCATGTTTTTATTGAACATACCATGAAAACATTCATAGTGCAGGTGGAAAAAATATGTGAACCCCTAGACTAATGACATCTCCAGGAACTAATTGGAGTGAGGTGTCAGCCAGCTGGAGTCCAATCAATGAGATGAGATTGGATGTGTTAGTTACAGCTGCCCTGTCCTATAAAAAAAAACACCAGTTTTGTTGCTTTTCCCAAGAAGTATTGCCTGATGTGAATGATACCTCACACAAAATCGCTCTCAGAAGACCTACAATTAAGAATTGTTGACTTACATAAAACTGGAAAGGGTTATCAAAGTATCTCCAAAACAAATTGTCTATAAATGGAGAACGTTCAGCACTGCTGCTACTCTCCCTAGGAGTGGCCGTCCTGTAAAGATGACTGCAAGAGCACAGCGCAGAATGCTCAATGAGGTGAAGAAGAATCCTAGTGTGTCAAGCTAAAGACTTACAAATGTCTCTGGCATATGCTAACATCCCTGTTAGCGAATCCATGATATGTAAAACAAGAATGGAGTTCATGGGAGGATACCACAGAGGAAGCCACTGCTGTCCCCCAAAAAATGCCTGAATGTTTAAAGTTTGAAAAAAAGCACCCAGGTGACGGAAGGTAAGTTTCGCCCACTGCCAGCCACCCGCAAAGCGCACATTAGTTCTGGAGGAGAGAGCGAGAGAGGGAGAGCACCCCAAGGTGAGGGAAGGGGGGGAGACGGCTCCCCTTCTCCACCGCTGCCCACAGCTCTCCCTCCACTGCGCTGCTCTCCTCCGGCTGGCCGCACGGGCACACGGCTGGGGGGGGGGGGGGGGCAGGGGGCGGTCAAGTGGCGCGGGGCCTGGGGCGATTGCCCCAGTTGCCCCCCCAAAGGCCGGCTCAGGCTGGGGGCATCATGGTTTGGGGCTGCTTTGCTGCATCAGGGCTTGGACGGATTGCTATCATCTAAAGAAAAATTAATTCCCAAGTTTATCAAGACATTTTGCAGGAAAACTTAAGGCCATCTGTCCACCAGCTCAGCAGAAGATGGGTGTTGCAACAGGACAACGACATAAAGCATAGACGTAAATCAACAACAGAATGGCTTAAACAGAAGAAAATACGCCTTCTGGAGTGGCCCAGTCAGAGTCCTGACCTCAACCCGATTGAGATTCTGTGGTATGACCTCAAGAAAGGGATTTACACCAGACATCCCAAGAATATTGCTGAACTGAAACAGTTCTGTAAAGAGGAATGGTTAAAAATTACTTTTGACTGTTGTGCACATCTGATCTGCAACTACAGGAAACGTTTGGTTGAAGTTATTGCTGCCAAAGGAGGTTCAACCAGTTATTAAAGCTAAGGGTTCACATACCTTTCCCCCCTGCACTGTGAATGTTTACATGGTGTGTTTAATAAAAACATGGAAACATTTAATTATTTGTGTGGTATTATTTTAAGCAGACTGTGACTGCCTATTGTTGTGACTTAGATTATTTGAATTTGATTTGCAGAAATCCATATAAATCCAAAGGGTTTCATACTTTTTATTGCTACTGTATCCTCATAGATAGTACATAAAGTTGTCTATGTATAACATAAGATGTAAATTCCTGATAAACTACCTTTACTGTGCGCTGTGCATAATTAAATAATTAATATACCTGTGGCTGACCTTAACCTTCCTGGCGGTAAGCCCGAGCTGAGCTCGGGCTATGCCGCGCAGGAGGATTTGTCAGGCCCTGCTGGGCCGATTTGCTCACTTTTTTTTGCAACACGCAGCTAGCACTTTGCGGCTGAACGAGTCCTCTTTGTCCCCTAAATCCCCAGGGCAAAAATCCACGACTTTCTTGGTTGTGGATTTTGCTGCCCGGGAGGCAGGGCTTTCTCCTGTAGCTCTGCCTCAAGCTCGCCAATCTGTGCGCGGATCTCCGCCTCCTCCCGCCCCTCTCAGTGAAGGAAGACTGAGAGGGCCGTGGAGAGGCGGTGATCGGAGCAGATTGAGGCGCCTAGAGGCAGAGCTACAACGGAAAGCTCTGCCTCTTATAGGAAGCGATCCCCGGATTTTGCCCCAGGGATTTGGGGGACAAAGAGGACTTGTTCAGCCGCGGGATAGCGGCGTTTCAGCTACTACCATAATGCTCAAGAGGTGTAATGAACGGTGTCGGCACGCATAGAGAATCTGATTATTGGTGATCTGCAGTATCACCAAGAATGCAGATATATACCCGATTATTGATGATCTGCAGTATTACCGATAATCAGATATATTGCTAACCTCTGAACACCTATAGATATGTGAGCGTTTGGTGTAACAGTAACACTTTGAGTGAGAACCACCAGAGGAACTAGAGGTCGGAAGATGAAGGGAATTCACCGCGGACTTTGGGTGAATCCCTATAAGCCCAAAGGCTCCCTAGGAGAGGGGCCTGGGCTAGCTTGCAGGAAGCCCTGCTGCTAAATGAACCAACTTCCCCTACTGGATGAGAGATCCTGACTCTCTACACCCTAGTGGCGGGCTAAAGTAGTATAAATACACAGTGCTAGTCTTGGGTGTAAGGAAAGTAGTTACAGCACCCTAGAATTAGCATACATGACACTGATACAGTCCCCTAGTCTTGGGTGTGAGGTCCGTAGTCACAACACCCTGGAACTAGTCTACAGCATAACATAACATTGAGACAGTTTCCTAAGCTTGGGTGTGAGGTCCGTAGTCACAACACCCTGGAACTAGTCTATAGCATAACATAGCATTGAGACAGTTTCCTAAGCGTGGGTGTGAGGTCCGTAGTCACAACACCCTGGAACTAGTCTATAGCATAACATAGCATTGAGACAGTTTCCTAAGCTTGGGTGTGAGGTCCGTAGTCACAACACCCTGGAACTAGTCTATAGCATAACATAGCATGACAAGCGAGAGAAATCTAGCTCAGTGTGATTTCCCAGGTCCGTCCTGGTTCCAACACACTGTAGGATCTGACTGAGGTCTGTGTGCTAACACATTAAGCATTTGCAACGGCAGACAACGTGAGACTGAGGGACGAGTGGTTATATAGTGCAACGCTGTTCAGCGCCGCCCAGTCCCTTCCAGCCAATCCGCATACATCCTAGGATCAGCTGACCAAGGGAGTCAGCTGATCCCTCTCTGTTTCCCATAAAGCTTTCCCATAACCCCCCCCCCCCCCCCCCCCCTTATAAAATGCAGGCAGCGTCAGCCTTTTCACTTACTCGTGTGGCTGCAGTAATTAGAGAAGGGAGAGAACCTGCTGACATAGGGAAAGCTTAGTTAGGCTCTTGTGTTAGGCATGTTAGCTTGCTCCTTGCTGATACTTATTGGTAAAAAGCACTCCTCAACAGCTCTTTTGAGAGCTAATGTTGTTCTTATGATCTATTTTTTTTGTGTGTGTGTGTGTGTCCCACAGACACTTGTGTTGCATATACAGCCCTGTCAGTCAGTCGCAGCTGCTGGACCTTGGCCCCTTGGTATTTCCTACTGTGCCACTGCCAGGCCCAGCACATTCAGTGACTACCTTTGTGTGTGACAGCTGCACATTTGTAATACCAATCCCTGCATACCTGTTTAGTAGTGCACCTACCTACGTGAGCGCACGCAGTGTTATATACCACCAGTCACTGCACCTGTTCACGGTACCTGTGTGTGTGACAGCTGCACATTTGTAATACAAATCACTGCATGCCTACCTGTTCAGTGCACCTACCTACATGAGCGCACACAGTGTTATATACCACCAGTCACTGCACCTGTTCATGGTAACTGTGTGTGTGACAGCTGCACATTTGTAATACCAATCACTGTATACCTACCTGTTCAGTGCACTTACCTACGTGAGCGCACGCAGTGTTATATTATATACCAGTCACTGCACCTGTTCATGGTACCTGTGTGTGTGACAGCTGCAAATTTGTAATACCAATCATTGCATAATTGTCCACAGTACCTGTGTGACCGCACACTGTGTAATATACCAGTCCGTGCATACCTGTTAACTGCACCTGTGTGACAGCTGCACATTGTATTGTAATTCCAGTCACTGCATACCTTTCACTGCACCTGTGTGACTGCACATTGTATTAGTCAAGTCAGTGCATACCTCTCTCATTACCCCCCCCCCCCCCCCCCCCCCCGATATGGACAAAACAACAGGCAGAGGCAAAACCAGAGGCAGACCCAGAGGCAGGCCATCCGGTAGGACTGTTCGAGGTCATGCTGACGTGATTTGGTGCGGCCCTGGACCAAAGTATGGTGCTCTGAAGAAGGCACGTCCCATTAACTCCTAAGATTGTCAGGACGTGGTTGACTATTTAACTCAGAACACCTCATCTTCTGCAGCCACCAGCACTACTACAAGCACCACATCCACTGCATTTGACACTTTGCAGGAGTTATTTGGTGGGGAATTCACTGATTCACAGTCATTATTGTTACAACAAGATGAAGGCGCTAAGCAAGTTACACCTCCTCATATGTCTGAGTTAGGCGACACTATGGACATAAGGTGGGAGGAGGAGGAGGATGATGAAGTACCTGATGTTGGTGCAGTTTATGAGGTGTCTGAGGCAAGCGAAGCTGGAGAGGATGATTATGATGATACGGATGTCACGTGGGTTCCCAATATACTAGATGAACAGGGGGACAGTTCAGAGGGGGAGTCAGAGAGGAGTAGGAGGAGACAAATTCCTGAAAGAAGCAGGGGGAGCATCGGAAACAGCTGGTGGCCTGGTGGAGGAAGGTGATTTTTTGGAGGATGAGGAGGAGGAGGAAGAACAACCGCAGCGGGTGTCGCAGTGGGCTTGTGCTGCTCAACTTTCCCGTGGTATTGTTTGTGGCTGGGGGGAGAAGGAGAACTTACCTGACATCATTGAGGAAGAGCAAGAGGAGAAGGATAGCACATCTGCATCCAAATTTGTGCAGATGGCGGCTTTCATTCTGTCCAGCTTGTTGAGGGACCTCCGTATAAAAAAACTCAAGGGGAATGAGCTGTACTGGGTGGCCACGCTACTAGACCGTCGGTATAGGCAAAAAGTGGCGGAGATGTTTCCAAATCACCAGAAGGCAGAAAGGATGCAGCACTTGCAGAACAAGCTGTCAACTATGCTTTACAGTGTGTTTAAGGGTAAAGTAATCCTTCTCCCATGTCCACGCAGGCAAGGACAGGATGCTGTAGCGATCTCATGGTGATGTCGGACATGCGGACATTCTTTAGTCCAACGTCTCACCTTAGCCCTTCCGGATCCACCCTCCACCAACGCCTCGACCGGCAGGTAGCCGGCTACCTGGCCTTAAGTGTGGATGTAGACACTGTGAGCAGCGATGAACCCCTGGACTACTGGATGCTCAGGCTTGACCTGTGGCCAGAGCTGCCACAATTTGCCATCCAACTTCTGTCTTGCCCTGCCTCCAGCGTCCTGTCAGAAAGGACCTTCAGCACAGCTGGAGGCATTGTCCCTGAGAAGAGAAGTCGCCTAGGTCACAAAAGTGTTCAGTACCTCACCTTTATCAAAATGAATGAGGCATGGATCCTGGAGGGCTACTGCCCGCACGAAGACTAAGTCAGTCCCCACACACAGCATCTCTGCCTGCACGCCGTATGAATGGCTGCCTGCCTCAAGACTAAGTTGCTCCCCACACAGCATCTCTGCCTGCAGGCCGCTTGACTGCCTTCTCCGCCACCACCAACAGGATCCAGGACTCCAGGCAGATTCCCAAATTTCTGGTGCGTGTACATGCCTTCCTACTTTTTCTGGCTGCAGTGCAGCTGCAACAAAAAGGCATGTACATGTCATGTGTCAATTCCTTCATGATCCTTACCTTGCCGTGGTGAAGGGGCTTGCGTATCACAATGAAGCAATGACCAACGGCTATATGAGTGTCTCGGGGGGCGGGGGGGGGAGGGTGCACACCCAAGATATTAAGGCTGTTGCCGCATCGTGAACAGACCAAATTCGATCTGCTGGACAGTCACTGTTCTGTCATTGAGCTACCTTAGCCCGGCGACCATATGGGCTGGAAAGCCGACATCACTTGCACTCTCGTCATGGTGCGCACCAGTCCAGCACGGCCGTCACTACACAAACTGCTGTGTGCGGTGCGTTACACAGTGAGTTTGGTCTGTCAGTGTGAATCAGTACTCTAATTACACTACCTGATTGATTAATACACATGCAAGATGTTTTAAAGCACTTTAGGCCTCCAATTTAGCATGTATTGTGATTTCTGCCCTTAAAACGCTGCTGTGCATCAAATCCCCGGGATTTTTCCCTGGGACTTTTGGCATGTGTCCCACTCCGCCATGCAAAAACTCAGATGTTAGACCCGTTGAAACATCTTTTCCATCACTTTAGTGGCCAGCATAAATGTTTTTAGTTTTCAAAGTTCGCCTTCCCATTGAAGTCTTTTGCGGTCTATCGAGGTTCGCGAACCAAAAATCGGAGTTTCGAGCCACCTCTAGTGACATAATGAGATAGACATGGGTATATACAGTGCCTAGCACACAAATAACTTTGCTGTGTTCCTTTTTTTCTTTTTCTGCCTGAAAGAGTTAAATATCAGGTATGTAAGTGGCTGACTCCGTCCTAATTGAGACAGGAAATGACTACAGTGTGATCCTCACTGATAAGAAATTCCAACTATAAAACACTTTCCCAGCAGAAAATGGCTTCTGAGAGCAGGAAATAGATAAAAAAGGGTCAATAGTTCATAGATTTTAGCTCTGGCATACTTCAATGAATGTGTCATTGAGCAAAAACAATAAAATAGTTAAAACTGAAAAAGTAGATTTAAATATAAAATAAAACTTATTTTCACCTCGGTGTCCTTTAAAGACAGAAGAGTTAACTTTAGGTTTGCCTGAGGCAAGATGTTTCCTGAATAGTACTACATGCCTAATCACTCTAGAAACGTTATTAAAGACAGGAGATAAGCTTAATTGAATTGAGGCCATTGTGGTGAAACCCTTACTACAATGTGATGTCATGACCAAGGTTCTGACAGTTTGCAGTCTATGAACCCCGTTGCATTGGGGGAAATAACGGCCTTTTTCTTCAATTGCCAAGCCAGCAATATCTCCCTCTGTGCATAGAACTCTCAGTAAGGCCCGGTTCACATTGGCGGTCGCCGTCCGGAATCGCCGTGCCGGAGCCGGACCGCATGCGGAACGGACGGAACGGACGCACGGCACAGCAATGAAAGTCTATGCGTCCGTTCACATGCGTCCGTTCCGTCCGGACCGGAGCCGGACCGGATCTGGACTCCGGCGTAAGATCCAACATGCGCTATTTTTTGGTCCGGCTCCTCGGGCAGACGTATCCGGAGCGGAGCCGGACTGTTGCATCCGGCCAATACAAACCAATGAGAACCGAAGAGCGCACAACACACTGGCCGTAAAAAACGGACGCTCCACCCCACCTCCCATGCTTCCTCCATGCTACAGCGGCCATCCTGGACGGGGACACATGGGCCCAGCGCCCACAGAGTGGAGCAGCAGCGACCTCACGCTGGAGCTCCCCGGCAGCAACATGTCCGATACGTCTGATAACGAGGAGGTGAGGCCCTACAACGACCCCAGAGCTTCTGCCGACCTCCCAGACCCCAGGTATTATTATACAGCTTGTTATCTCAAACGGATAGGAACCGTACGGATTAGGTCCGGTCCGGATCCGGTGCGGTCCGGACATCCGTTCCGGTTTTTACAAAACCGCAAGTGTGAACGGGGCCTTACGAACATTCTGTGCAAATCAACTGGCAGAACTAAAGTAAAGAGGTAACCACCACCAGCGATACATTTCAGAAAGTATATCAGGGAGATGAAAGAATATACAATGGGCAAACACTGACTAAATAATCTATAAATTAATGTTGAAAAAAATAAGCAATTTTATTCATTATGTTATTTTTACTACAGTTCCTCTTTAAAGAGGAACTGTAACGGCAAAACGTCCCCTGGGGGGTACTCACCTCGGGTGGGGGAAGCCTCCGGATCCTAATGAGGCTTCCCACGCCGTCCTGCGTCCCTCGGGGGTCTCGCTGCAGCCCTCCGTACAGCCGTGACGTAATATTTACCTTCCTGGCTCCTGCGCAGGCGCTCTGACGGCTGTCGGCTCCGAAGTAGGCGGAAATACCGGATCGCCGTTGGGTCCGCTCTACTGCGCAGGCGCAAGTCTCCGGCGCCTGCGCAGTAGAGCGGACCTGACGGAGATCGGGTATTTCCGTCTATTTCCGAGCCGAATGCAGCCACAGCGCCCCCGCTGGAGCCAGCAAAGGTAAATATTGAAATTACAGTCGGGCCTGTCGCCGGCTGTTCAGAGGGCTGCAGCGAGACCCCCGTGGGACGCAGGACGGCGTGGGAAGCCTCATTAGGATCCGGAGCAGGGGAGGACTGGCCAGGGGGGAAGGGGGGAGATTTCCCCCCAGGCTGCCTCTCCTTTAATGATTTAGGGCTGGCCGATCCACCAACTGCTTCGATAACTATCCAATCGGATGAAAATCTGTGCCGCCACAAGCATGCCCAATCAACAATTTGACTTATTTTGGGTGGAAAGTAGTTGAATGTATCAATCTGAGATGCTGGGAAATCTCGTGCCGATGTATTCGTTAAGTGCAATAATAACAAACTATGTATGCAATGGAAACCCCGTCGTTTTCCCTCAAAATCTATTATGTACCCCACGGTGCCTGTGCATTTATACTTTACCTGTCATGCTGTCCCTCTAGTATCCTTGCTATATTTCTGCATTGGCATGACCATGTGACTACCGGTATATAGCATGTGGGGCGCATGTGACGTCATTTGGGCTGGGGCTGCCATGAAACCGGGCCTCTAGTTTGTGTTTCCCCTCCAGGCCAAAAGGTCCCAGTTCTCCCATGATCCGGAGGCTTCCCCCACCCGAGGTGAGTACCCCCCAGGGGATCTTTTTAAAGTTACAGAGTCTCTTTAAAGTGAATGTAAAGTAAATACAAAAAAAGCTGGTTTAACTTACCTGGAGCTTCTACCACCAGCCTCCTGCAGCTGCCCTGTGCCCAAGTCATCACTACTGGATCTTCCTGTCACCCGCCGTGCCCCTCTTTTGTCCGGTCCGTGTGCCTCCTGATCGTGCTCCAGTGGATGAGAGCGCTCTGAGCATGCACATTACGAGAAAATCTCTACTGCACATGCACAGGACGCTCCCAGAAATGGGAGCGCGATCAAGGATGCGCGTAGCCAAGGCCACGCAGGCCCAGTGGTCATCAACTCAATGAGTCGCACAAACCGAAAGAGGGGTGCTGTGGGGGACTGGAGGACCGTTCAGTGACGGCACAGGCATAAGGCAGCTGCAGGGGGCTGGTAGAAGCCCCAGGTAAATTAAACTGGCTTTTTATCAACTTTTTCAGAGTCCCCAAGTGGTATGACAACAACTGCAAACCTCTGCCTCTTGGTTTCATTCTATGCTTCACACTTAGGGCTGGCTCACACTGAGGCAGCATTTCAGCACTTTGCTGATCGCTAGTGATCAGCATAGTCCTGTGATAATGTATCCCTATGGGACCATTCTCATTGCAGCATTTGCAATTTGTATGGGAATTATCTGAATGCCATTCATTTTTCTCTAAGGGCCTGTTTCCACTTCTGATGCACACGTCTGCGAGACACGCGGCGTCACTTCCTGGTGTACGGGCACACAGACTAATCCCATCAGCCAGGGCCGAATCTACCATAAGGCACTGTAGGCACGTGCCTATAGGTGCCTGATGATAGAAAGGCGGCTCACTCCCCTCCCAGAGTGTCTCTCTTCCTCTCTCCTTTCTTATGCAGAGTCCCGAGTGGAGTATAAATGAGAGGTTACTCTCCCGATTCCACTGACAAGAACTACATTTAACTGGGGGCACCACTAGCTACTTAATACTGAGGGGACCTCTGGCTACCTAATACTAAATGGCACCTCTAGCTACCTACCGTGGGCAACAGAAGTAAGGGAAGAGTGACAGCTGGGCCAGCCAACACAATTGTGGTGTGGTTCAGTGGAGGTTGGTAGAATCATGTAGTGAGAAGTCTAGGGTGCCAGGACATCTGTGCCTATAGGCTCCTGTGATGTAAATCTGGGCCTGTCATCAGCCGTGCCATGCACAGCTATGGGATTCGCAGCCTCCTGCTCCATTTTGGATGGCAATGTCGGCCGAAATCACTAGCACAAGCGATTTGGCCGACGGGGCCATTGTACCCTATGGCAGAGTTTCCCCATTCGATTTGCTGCGGGGAAACTGCGGAATCTGCGCGGAAACCGGGCCAGTGGATACGGGGCCCTTAATGAGAATTGCAAAGTGCAGTCCATGGTAAAATCTACTAAAATTACTCAGCACAATCCTTAGGCAATTGTGTTTTGCAATCCGAATATGAACTTAGCTTGACAGAAATTAGGCTGGACGCCCACTAGAAATCACTAACTGCAATGGCTCAGCATTTTTTCTAGTGTTTTGTGAAGTGATTTCAGCATTCCCAATGTTTTTTGTAGCAATTTTATTTTACAGTTAGCAATTACAAAAGCGTTTGCGATTAATGACTGCAAAAAAAAAATGTTTTATGATGTATCTCTGCTTCCTGTTGTCTTTCTAATGATTTACATAAAACGCAAAAGAAAAACGCATGAAAAGCGCATAACCGCAAACGCATTAAAAAGCACACAAAACACTTGAAAAACGCAGCAGCGGTAAAAAAAAAGGTAACGCAAATGCACCAAAATGCAGCAAAAAAGCACAAAAACGCACATTTACAGAAAACATGACATAAAACGCAGCTTTTCATGTTATGTCATGTGTGCACCTAGCCTCAACAGCCAGCTCTTCAGTGACACCCTGCACGGGCCTAAGGATAGTCCTGGGCCACTCACCATTTCCAGGTTTCTCCTGGATTACCAGTACTGGAGTCCAACTCCCTCCAGCACTTCCACAGTTTCCCTGCTGCAAAAGGCCTGGCAGCGCTCTCGGCTGCACAGTCTTTCAGGAGCCTTCTTGCTCCACACACAGCCCACCGCATACTGAGAGATGCAACCTCATATGCAAATAATGCAGGCGAGCCAGTTAACCCTCTCTCTGCCAGACTCAGGCCTGGACTTGGAGGAATGGCATGCCCACCCTTCTCCCAATGCACGCCAGTCCTGGATCCCAAACAAATCTGCACAATATTATTGTTGCTAACGTGCAACAACATTCACTATACAGGACCTATTCATCCAAATCCACACCAAAAACAAGCAGACACCTGCTCTGATCATCACAATACATATTGAAGATTTCAGGAAAATGCGTAGATTAGGTTTTGTTCAATTACTAAACACAAAACCTAAAATTCAGACTTAAAGAGAAACTTCAACCAAGAATTGAACTTTATCCCAATCAGTAGCTGATACCCCCTTTTACATGAGAAATCTATTCCTTTTCACAAACAGACCATCAGGGGGCGCTGTATGGCTAATATTGTGGTGAAATCCTTCCCCCAAAGAAATTCTGAGTACGTACTCCTGGCAGTTTCCTGTCTGTGAACCTTGCTGCATTGTGGGAAATAGCTGTTTACAGCTGTTTCCAACTACCAAAAAAACATGCAGCAGCTACATCACCTGCCAACAGTAAAAATGTCACCATGTAATAAATGTCAAAATGTAAATCAGGGATTTAAAAGATTTTACAATGGGCAAACACTGACTAAATCATTTATACATACAATAATTATTGTAAAAATTAAGCACTTTTTTATTACATTATTTTCACTGGAGTTCCTCTTTAAATGATTAAAAAAATCTAATTTTCAGTAAATTAACATGAATGCAATCACACTATTTCTAATTCACTTACATTCCAGCAATGCTTACTATAGTCCCGTACAATGTAAATAAAGTTTGTGATTTTTGCTGCTTAAACACTTTCACCTTTTGGACGTTGCTATTACGTCCAAAAGCTTGCTTCTGCTCCACTGCACGTGGCTGCGCGCTTCTGTGCGCGATCGCGTGCCCGTGCACTCCCGTGACGCCATACATTAGCCAGGTGATCAATGAATGGTAACACAGTTCCCATTCATTGATCTAAATCCCTTTTAGAAAGACTGATGGCTTCTTTCAAAAGCCGCAATCTTTCAAAAGAAAAAAAACTTCCCGTCATCCAGTCACTTCCTCTAAGCGAGAGAGCTCGCTTACAGGACTAAAAACATTTTTTTTACTGTAAAACTACATCTACATACATTTTTTTTAATAAATACAATTTATTACATTTATAATTAACTGTGTACCCCCCACATTACAAAAAATACCCAAATACATTTGTTAAAGGAATACTATCGATTCACATATTTTTTTCAATTGACACAGGAATTGTTTGGGAAGTGCTGCTAAGTACTAATGTATAGTAGCAACTTCTTTGTTTACTGTTAGCAAAATACATTCAAAGTTTACTGACGCCAAAACTGACGGCTGACTGAGCCATGAGGAGAGGGGAAATTCCCCTCACACTTGTTCAGTTAACTCTATGTGTAGCTCTGTGTGTGACAGAGAGAGACAGGACACAGGAGCTGCAGCTGTTGGGAGCTCTGTTTCTGACTGAAGTGTCTGAAGAGAGCACAGGAAATGTAACTAATTCTCACAGCTTTTTCATACTATTTTTGCTTTCAGAGTTTGATATGTTTGATATTTGCTTTCTGTAGTGTGATATGCAACTCTGGCTGTGCATTGAAGCAGACACCCCTTCTGCAATTGATTTGTCCCAATATAGCTAAATACTACCCTCAATAAATTACAGCTTTTGCCTCTGATATTTAACATGAAAAGTAGGAAAATGTTTACACAGCTACTTAGACATTATTTGTACATTGTCATTTTAGAACACTTGGGTATCGATAGTATTCCTTTAATAAGAGTCTGAACTTTTTAAATATGCATGTGAAGAGGGAATATTACTGTTATGTTTTAAATTATAAGCTTGTAAATAGTGATGGATGCAAAACTGTAAAAATGCACCTTTATTTCCAAATAAAATATTGGCACCATACATTGTGATAGCGACATAATTTAAATTGTGTAATAACAGGGACAAATGGGCAAATAAAATAAGTGGGTTTTAATTATGGTAGCATGTATTATTTTAAAGCTATAAAGGCCGAAAACTGAGAAATAATGATTTTTTTTTTCATTATTTTCTTAATATTCCCATTAAAATGCATTTAGAAAAAAATTATTCTTAGCAAAATGTACCACCCAAAGAAAGCCTAAATAGTGTTGGAAAAAACAAGATATACTGTAGATCAATTCATTGTGATATGTAATGATAAAG
Source organism: Hyperolius riggenbachi (assembly GCF_040937935.1). NCBI lineage: Eukaryota > Metazoa > Chordata > Amphibia > Anura > Hyperoliidae > Hyperolius > Hyperolius riggenbachi. The sequence goes on from NC_090649.1 coordinate 141,714,230, forward strand.
TTATTGGCAAATGAATGGGAGGTGAAAATTGCTGGGATGCATAAGGTAAAAAACGACTGAAGGCTGAAGTGGTTAATAGCAAACAGTAACACTGTCTGACAAATGCACATTGGGTTTGCAAATTCACCTTTGTACCCTAAGGATCTGCACCTACTGAAAACTTCAGAAAATCCCCCAGATAAAGAATTTTTCCTAATATTTTATCCCTTTATACCTGTGGAGGGAGTCTGTGTAAAGCTGGCCAAACATGCATCATTTTTTTTCTTGCAGATTCAATCACTGTGATTGAATCTGCCAGTTATCTGTGATGCAACGAGCTGCATTGATAGTTAATTTGATCAATTTGTGAATGCCATAATGTGTGGAGACATAGTAAGGCAAAAGTTCTGAAGGTATTGTCCTCCATGCAACTGCAGTGCAGTAGGTAGATTCAGAGACATTGGCCCTTATTCCATTCACTTTTTCTCCTAAGTTTTTTTCCTAGGAGCAGGCCCGGATTTACATCACAAGAGCCTATAGGCACAGATGTCCCGTCACCTTAGACTTCTCCCTCCATGAACCTGCAACCCCCCATCGAACTTCACCACAAGTGTGCTGGCTGTCCCAGCTGCTGTCACTTCTCCCTTACTTCCCTTGCTTATCATAGGCAGCTACAGCTGTGCCCCTTAGCATTAGGTAGCCAGAGATACCCTCAGTATTAAGAACCTAATGGTGCCCCACCGGTGGAATGCCAAGAGCTGGGTGAGTAACCTCTTATTTACGCTCTGCTCAGGACCTTGCATAGGGAAGGAGGGAGGGAAGCAGTAGAAAAGGGGAGTGAGCCGCCTTTCCATCATCAGGCGCCTGTAGGCATGTGCCTACAGTGCCTTATGGTAAACCTGGCCCTGCCTAGGAGATAATGTTTCATCTTCTGTTTTAAAATAGCTTTTTAGCAACTGAAAAAGTACCAACAAGTTGGCGACAAAGTACTGTCAAAATTATTCTGAGTATTTTCTTGCTTGCTGGTAACCTAAAAGAAATGTTTTGGATAAAATGTGAAAATATCACCCAAGAGAAAACTTGAATTGGATAGTGGATATTGGGGTTGATGAACTAAAGTGCAGTAACAGTGCATAACATTATTACTGTTACTACCTGCAGCAATGTACTGCGAGTTACACTGCTAACACAGCCCGCAATGCTGGAGTAGCGTGAGCGTTGCTATGGTAATGCATGTTACTAATGAGTGTTACCGTTAGTATTGTGCGTTACCACAGCAACACTCCCACTCCTCGAGTACTGCAGGTTGTGCATATTGTGTAACTTACAGTATAATCTTGGTAGTAGTAACGGTAATATTGCCGTGCGCTGTCTGCACACAACAATATTACCGCACTTTAGTGCATCAACCCCAATATGTCTAACAAAATAACTTACAAAATGAAGGTCTTCTTAAATCATGTTCAGTCATTTTATCAATTTAAAATTGATCAGGAAAGGCCTCTGTTTCTCTTTGCAATTGAGGCTACGGGGGAGGCAGGCAAGAAGGGTGAGCTGTTGACATCTGCGTCGTTTTTTATATTGCACAAAGCTAGAGGTAGTGGCAGTACTATTGATATTAGATTGGTGAATAAGATATTGTAATGCCTAGCCCTTTCTATGTCTACATCCTCATAAATTACTGAAGTTAAGCGGCACCCACAGGACTTGATTTCCTTTCTTTACACTATAAGAACAATAATTGTCTGTCCATTAGGCACACTGGGATTTGAATAGAGCCATTTTGATTGTTGGGAAAAGGTTGTTATGGCGCGGCCATCAATCTAAGGTCCCTGTTTCCAAGTGCTTGATGCATTGTTATTTTTCCTTAATAATGTGCATTTTATGTTAAATGTACTTCTTGCTGTGTTGCTCTGTCGTGCAGCAAACTATTCACGTGCCAATCACTAAGACTCTGCACATCCAGCTAATAACCACAGACCTGCTTGACTGTATATCGCGTCAACAGGTTTTTGAAGTCAAAATTAATTAACTCATTGAGCTGCCTAAAGACAGATTCATTTAGCAAAATTGAGCGATTTGAAGCAATGTGTCATCCTGTCTCATTATTTGTCTGTTCTTAAACAATACGACTAGACAGCTGAAGATAGTAATAACTTTTTAGTCAATAAGTAAAAATTGTGGATTCCATTATGTAAGGTACTGCATTTTAATGAGCAATAGTTTAGTTGTAGCAAACAGCTCATCCCACCATTGCTCACAATCATGACCGGATTTCAGGCAAGGCCACAAAGGCCATGGCCTAGGGCACCAGGAAAGCAAGGGGCGGTCTGTGGGCAGCAGGGTGGCTGTAGCAGTTATCCAGCCGAACATTCGTCCTGCTACACAGAGTTTGCACATAGCCAAGGCTGGATCTGGCACTCGGGGGAGGAAGGGCAGCAAACAGGCACTTACAGTGATCTCTGAGCAGCCTGTCACCCCCCGAATGTACCTTTCGCCAAGGAGCTTACAATCTAATCCCTTCCATCATGTCACTAACTGTTCTTAGAGGAGTTTATAATGTAATCCCTGCCACTTCACTAACTGTCCTCAGAGGAGCCTACAATCTAATCCCTGCTGTGTTGGAGGGAAGTTTAGGATGCTGTTTTCAGGGGCAGCTGGTGATAGTGGGCCTTGGGCAGTAAAAAGTACAAATTCAGCCCTGCTAAAATGATGTGAAAACTTATGCCTGATAAGTTTCCCATCAGATTGATGGGTCGAATCGATAATTTCTGACAGGTCCAATCTGATTTCCTATTGTTTTTCTGATTGATTTTCCGATCACTTGTGTACAAAATCAATAAAAAAAAATATCAAAAATCGGATCGGACCTGTTGGAAGGAAGATACTCTGCAAGGAGAGTGCTGTAACTATAGGCAAGTTCAGGGGGGTAATATAACTGTCCAGAGTCCTCCTCAGACCAGGGCCGGTGCAGTGTCTGGGGACAGGCACAAGTTGAGACACCAGAATATCTGCAGGCATTCTGCAGCTCACAGCACTGCCCCCTTGCTTTTCCTGCTACAGTTGACTTTGGATGGAGCAGCAGTGTGTGTACAGAGCATGGAGCAGCATTGTGTGTAGAGGGCATGGAGCAGCAGCGTGTGTACAGAGCATTTAGCAGCAGCGTGTGTATACTGTGCATGGAGCAGCTCTGGGGAACTTAACAGAGCACAGAGCCAGGTACGAGCACAGCCCTGTGCCCCTGCTGTGTGAATGCTTCACTTTGCCAATGTCAGCTGTCCTCATTATTATCTGTATCCAAACTGCTCCTGATTGATCCGGTTGTCGATCGGGAGCAGATCCCCCCTTAAAAAACCTGGATTTGCCCCTGGTACAATCATCTGTCAGTTCAGTTGCTGTATTACTATAAACCAGGGTCAACTCAGTGTCTGCTTATATCTCAGCAGTGGGTCTGCGAGGTAAACAAACCTCTAATTAACCCACCAAAAATTAAACAATGTTACTGAATGGCCAGAAGTTCTACTCTGTATATTCTGTTGGTAGTACTATTGCCATTAGACTGTCAAGAAACTCCCACCCAGGGCCAGATTTGTACTATTCACATCAGCCGCCCCCCCGCCCCCCAAACTATATTAACATCCTCACCAACTACCCCTACCGAACTGAAACATTCTCCCACAAGAAAAGCAGAGATATAATGCCCACTGGAGGGCTGCGGAAGTGTATCTCCAACAGGAGCACTAGAGGTAGCTTCACCCTTTACTATAAGCTATGTTGCCTGTACAGCAGCATAGGTCTCTATGTACCCTAGAGGGCTTACAGGATCAACTGCGACTAGCGACATGTATGGCATGTATGTAATTGGTGCAAGCACTAGTGCTCAGGTTCGGAGATGTAGATATCATTAGAATGATCCACTGTTGCCTCCCGGGGGAATTCTGCTTTACTCTGGGAGAATGTAGTCTCCCAAAACTGTATCAGGAAATAAAATTGTGTGAGTGATGTGTGCATATATAAGCAGTATAAGTGTGATATTTGTATGTGCATGAAGTACTTGTGTGTAATGTGGAGTATGTGGGCAGCATCACAGGCACAGAAGCTCACAGCACGTGATGGATGCCTGTTCTTTATGTCTCTCTCCCTGCTGGGCAGAAGTGGAATTAGTGAGTAGCATACATCGCACCCAGGCAACCTGTGAAAGTTGCCTCCTGTGTTTTCCGCTTCCTGCAGCCAGTGCCCCATCTGGATTTTTTATTCTCTGCCAGCTGCTGCCACATGTGAGGAGTGGTAACATTCCAGACCTGCCCACAGCCACCCGCTGCTATCTATAAACTTTTGATGCTGGGTGGCCACAGATGGACCACGTTTGGCTTCCTGCACGTGCTGTGTGTCGGAGGAAGAGAGTGCAAGCTGTGGTTGCAACTGGGCTGCCTGGATGATAGCGCGGTCGGGCACTTTGCCTCCCGATTGTATGCATCTGGTCCTCAGCCGCCCTAAACAAGGTCAATTTATCTGGCGCCCTAGGCCACGGCCTAGGCGGCCTTACCAGAAGTCCGGCCCTGCTCCCGCCTTGCTGCAGGAGCCATTGTTACTAATTTTCAAGCAAAATATGACAATCCCATCTTCCAGTTTCTGCTAGAAGCAATGTGGATTAGGTAAGTTTTATAGCACATACATTTAAAGTAATCAAGCTGAGATGTTTACAATCACAATCACATATCTGCAAATTGCACAGATTTAAAATGTATGCACGAATCCTTCTGAACAAAGGTAACATTTCCCTATTATAACAATTGACTAATTGCAGTCATGTTCATTCAAAAGTGATCATTTTACTGAATTTAACATTTTTATCACATGAAATTAAACTAATAATTTAAAACATTCAACTGCAGGTAGTCCCAGGTTAACAGAAGAGATAGGGACTGTTGGTTTGTTCTTAAACCGAATCTGTTCTTAAGTCAGAACACTGCGCCATCTCTGTCCCCTGTACTACTTCATCTGTGCCCCCTGTGCCTCCATTGTCCCACTCTGTGTCACCTCTGTTTTCCTGTGCCTTCAGTGTGTCACCTTTATGTATGCAAAACTCGGAACTCGCTATATAAAATAGTGTACTATAGAAAAATGTAAGTTTACAGAGTTTAAAAAACATTTTTTCTTAGATTTTTTTTCCTCAAACACTACTAGGTCTATTTAAAGAGACACTGAAGCGAAAAAAAAATTATGATATTATGATTTGTATGTGTAGTACAGCTAAGAAATAAAACATTAAGATCAGATACATCAGACTAATTGTTTCCAGTACAGGAAGATTTAAAGAGGAACTGTAACGACAAAACGGCCCCTGGGGGGTACTCACCTCGGGTGGGGGAAGCCTCAGGATCCTAATGAGGCTTCCCACGCCGTCCTGTGTCCCTCGGGGGTCTCGCTGTAGCCCTCCGTACAGCCGTGACGCAATATTTACCTTCCTGGCTCCTCCGCAGGCGCTCTGATGGCTGTCGGCGCCGAAGTAGGCGGAAATACCCGATCGCCGTCGGGTCTGCTCTACTGCGCAGGCGCAAGTTTCCGGCGTCTGCGCAGTAGAGCGGACCCGACGGGGATCGGGTATTTCCGTCTATTTCCGTGCCGAAAGTCGCCACAGCGCCCCCGCTGGAGCCAGCAAAGGTAAATATTGAACTGACAGTCGGCACAGTCGCCGGCTGTTCGGAGGGCTGCGGCGAGACCCCCGTGGGACAGAGGACGGCGTGGGAAGCCTCATTAGGATCCGGAGGCTTCCCCCACCCGAGGTGAGTACCCCCCAGGGGATCTTTTTGTTGTTACAGAGTCTCTTTAAGAAACTCCAGTTGTTATCTCTATACAAAAAAGCCATTAAGCTCTACGACTTTCAAAGTCGTGGAGGGTTGTTTTCTGACTTTTATTATCTCAACTGTTAGTTAATTTTTTACTTTTCCTCTGCCAGAGGAGAGGTCATTAGTTCACAGACTGCTCTGAAAGAATCATTTTGAATGCTGAGTGTTGTGTAATCTGCACATATTAGAGAATGATGCAATGTTAGAAAAAACACTATATACCTGAAAATAAAAATATGAGAATATTTTCTTTGCTGATAATCTTCTAGTAATTATTCATAGTACACAACCAATTCATTATATCATATATTTTTTTTTCGCTTCAGTGTCTCTTTAAAAAAAACAAAAAACTTTTTGACCTGTCCCCACAGAATCACAGAATTTGCTCCGTTCATATCAGCGAGCATTCCTAAGTCGAGGACTACCTGTAATACATTTAGAATATTTTTGCAATTGTTGGAAAATATCTTAGTATAATTAGACGATGATAGTCTCTGTGCCATTTGGTGACCCACGAAAGGTACTTTTCACAAAGTATGCTGCGTGTATTGTGCGCCGGGTGGTGCCGCTAGTAAATATATTGGTAATGTTCACTAGCGATATTTTTTACTATACATTTACCCAGCTCCAATTCTCACACTAAAGGTGGCCATACACTCGTTAGATTAGCAGCAGATAGATCATCGGATAGATTTCTGATCTATCTGATGTGTTTAGGAACATTTTTTACTAGGAATAGATTTCCAATAGATTTCAGTATGAAATCTATTGAAAATCGATCTGATGGCATTTTTTTGCCATCAGATTTCCATTAGGTCCAATGCAAAATGATAAGCAATCTCAACAGATCGACCTAGATATTCCAGCATGTCAGATCGATTGAAATCGATCGAAATAGATCAAAATCGGCCGCAAATCGATCGTCCGGTCAATCGATTTGCGATCAATCGATTTAGATCGATCGATCAGCCGCTAATCGGCTCAGTGTATGGGACCCTTAACTCTCCCCTCCTAGTACCTAACATTAACACACATGCATACACTCCCATAATGCCTAACACTAACCCCCCACCTAGTGCCTAACATTAACCTCCCCCTCCTAATAGCTACCAATAACCCTCCACCTTTTTCCTAACACTAACCCCCCACCTAATAGCTTATACTACCCGCTCCTAATGCCTATTGCCTAACACTAACCACCCCTCCTAGTGCCTAACACTAACCCCCCACCTAATAGCTTATACTACCCCCTCCTAATGCTTATTGCCTAACACTAACCACCCCTCCTAGTGCCTAAAGGTGGCCATACACTGGCCCGATTTGCGGCAGTTTCGACAGCAGATTCGATCACTGGGATCGAATCTGCTGCCAATCGTTCGCGCAACACGCACCCGCCGATCCGATTTCCTCCCGAAATCGGATCGGTCCGTCGATCGCGCCGTGCGGGAAATTACCCTCGATCGCCCGCGGGTAGGGAGCGCGTCGCTAGCGGCGGCCGATCCGATCAGGTATACATTACCTGAGGCTGGCTCCCGGGCATCCCGTCCGTCACTGCTCCCGTCATGGCACCTCTGGCATCCTTGTATAACTTCCGCTGTCATGCCAGTGACAGCGGAAGTACAACTAGAGGGCGCTCTATTTGAACTTCCGCTGTCACTGGTGTGATAGCTTAAGTTCTATGCGGATGCCGGAGCCGGAGGTGCCACATGACGGGGACATCACGCCCGGGAGCCAGCCTCAGGTAATGTATACCGGCGGGGGGAGCGGCGGCAGCACCACCACAACAGATTGTGATCGGTTTCAGGCTGAAATCGATTCACAATCTGTTTGCAGGAAAGGCAGCCATACGATCCCTCTCTGATCAGATTCGATCAGATAGGGATCTGTCAGCTGGTCGATCTGATGGCACATCGACCAGTGTATGGCTGCCTTAACACTAACCTCCCCACCTAATAACTACCACTAACCCTCCACCTAGTGCCTAACACTAACCCCACCCTACCTAATAGGTAACACTAACCCCCTTCCCAGTGCCTAACACTAACCTCCCCCTCCTAATACCTAGCTCTAACCCTGGCACCCAAATGAGTGCTATTTCAAGCTGATCATCTTCAAAATAGACTAATGGCACGTGTCATTGTTCCCCACATAGTAGTCGATTGCCTACTAATACCACATTGGGCACCCAACTCACCGCCTCGGCACCCGATTACTGTTACACACTGTACCGTATGCTTCTATTAGACACCTGCCTCTCTCTGTGCCCAATTCATCTGATCCACATTTTGCCTACCTCACTGACTTTGTTGTATTTTGATTTAGTGAAAATTTACATTGTGTTTGACAATTTTTACTGAATTTCAAATCAACTTCAGGAATTACTGCAGAGGAAGCCTATTGTAAATAAATACATTTTCTACATATTCCTCTTTAAAACAAAAATGTCCACAAGTGTATGGCATCACACACATATTGAAACTCTAGGCATTGACCCTGGTTTGGAAAATGTGTCCATGGAAGTTTAATCTCTGAGACTGCAGCATTTAACTTTACTAACTACACCAAGTTGCGTTTTCCTCTGAGATATGTTTTTTAGCTTCAAGAGCCTGAGAAAAGAACACCATTTACAGAAACGATGAGTCTACTCCACTGTCTAACAAATGTCTAGTGTGTTAGAAAAGAGGAGCTTTGCTTTATATAAAAATAGCACACCAATGAAGATTTATCATCATCATTATCATCATCAAGTGCTATCAAGTCATTGTCAATTCTTGGCAACTGCATGGATAAAATGCTTCCAGAAAGGCCTGTGTAGTTTGCTTCTTTAGCTGCTGCAGTGATGCTCCTATTGTTATGAAATGAATCCATCTTGCCAAACTTTGTTGTCCTCTCTTTCCATCCACCTTCTTGAACAGGAACTGTAGTGAAAATAACATAATGAATAAAATTGTGTATTGCTTATAATATGAATTTATAGATTATTTAGTCAGTGTTTGGCCTGGCCATTGTAAAATATTTCCTTTCCCTGATTTACATTCTGAAATGTATCACTGGTGGTGACCTCTTTAGTTCTGCCAGGTGATCTGTACGGAATGTTCATTCCTGAGAGTTCTATGCACAGAGGTAGGTACTGGTTGCTTGGCAGTTGGAAAAAGCATTCATTTCCCACAATGCAACAAGGTTTGCAGACAGTAAACTGTCAGAACCTTGGTCATGACATCACACTGTGGGAGGAGTTTCACCACAATATCAGCCATACAGACCCACCGATGATCTATTCAAGAAAAGGTGAAGATTTCTCGTGGGAAAGGGGTATCAACTACTAACTGGAATTAAGTTCAATCCTTGGTTAAAGTTTAACTTTAACGAACTGCTGCAGACAAGCGAGATGTCTCATAAGATGCCAAAAATCTATTGAAAGTATTGAAAATCTAAGTTGATCGAGGTGATTTAGGAGTGGTAGTCCATCACTGGGCCATAGTGTTGCACTGCATTGAACAGTGTAAAGACATTGCCAGATGTACAGTACATGGTACGAATCAATTCCTCTTTGAAACAATTCTCATCAGAGAGGATTTGATCATTTTGCCAGCTGTAATCTGTGCCTGCTCCATTGCAGTCTGAACAGCAAAGCTGATGTAGGCCAAGCAGAAGCACCATACACTAAGGCTTCAATTCATCAAGCATTACCGCATTCGGTAATGCTGAAAACAGCTGACTTTACCGATCACTTAGGAAAATGTCAATTCATCAAGACTGTTACCGCATGACAAGCTGAAATTACTGAGCATAGAGGTAAATTACCGACTTGTGAGGTAAATACCTCAACACATGTCAGTAAATGTCAATTTATGAAGGTTACAGCTTGCGGTAAAACACAGAATCATGTTCATTGACTACCAACAGTTCTCCTCTGTTGGAAACCAACTTTGAATGCCTTCCGTGTGGCTATTCATTATTGACAGGAGAAGGGAGCCAATAGAAACAGCCCCTGTCTCCTGCAAGTCCCATTGATGGGACCCGCAGAGCAGATTTCTCGGGAGGAACACACTTTTCTACCCACAGGCAGCGAGCAGAGAAAACATGGAACAAAACAGGTTTCCCCTGAAGCCCATCGGCAGTTTAACCCATTAGGTTTCAGTTTGAAGATGTGGAGGAACTAGTGTGGAAATCACCTAAGCAGGGCATGTTTAAAGTCTCCTGGAAGTTCATCTAAGCCAGTGATATGCAAACTTGGCTCTCCAGCTGTTAAGGAACTACAAGTCCCACAATGCATTTGCCTTCATGAATCATGACTGTGGCGATCAGACTCCTGCAATGCATTGTGGGACTTGTAGTTCCTTAACAGCTGGAGAGCCAAGTTTGCAGATCACTGATCTAAGCTGTAGTAATTAAATAAAATGTTAAGAAAGGCTAATAGATAAATTTAGAGCAAGCAGAGTGAGTGAAACAAACAGTTTAGCAAAACATGTACATCTAAAGGGATGTTGGGATGCCTCTTACTTTTGTAATGCTGTCTCAGGAGAACAGCATGTAACAACAGAGGCTCTACTGCTGTTATTGAAACGGTTTTTGTGAAGCGGCTTCGGTAAATTACCAAACTTCTACCACACCTGTGAAAATATTGATGAATTACTAAAAAAAAGTCTAAAGTACCGAATGCTGTATTTTCCTGACTTTTTTCCTTTTTTTTATCAAATAGCCCTTGATGAATTGAAGCCTAACTCCCTTAATTTAGTTGCTTCCGATCATGTGTTCAAATTAAGAGAGGACTTTGTAGCTACAGAAACTTAGCTTCACTAAAAAGGAAGGGTGGCACACCAAAAACTGGTCTGCCTGCAAAGAGCATCTGTCTGTATAGTCACATTTGTGACAGGCAGAAAGGCCGGGTTTTTCATGCACCACACTGTATTTTACATCTGTGTCAGGCGAAGTGCTATAAACAAAACAAAAAATCATTCAATGATAATCACACAACCACAGATTTCCTCCAGGCACTACGCTTTCCTCCCACATGCCCACAACATACAGATAAGTTAATTGACTTTCCCCTAAATTGGCCTTAGCCTGTGGTGGCCACATGACTGTGGTAGGGATTAGATTGTGAGCTCCTCTTATGCTGGGAATGAACAGCTCGATTCTGAGCCATTTAGATGGCTCAATAGATAATTTACGAAATGTCCGATCTCCTATCCGATCGTTTTGCTGCTCGATTCCACATTGAACACAATGGAAAAAGCTAAGAAAAACGAGCGGAAGATAAGAGAATCGCCTGCGTAATCGAGCGGGGAATCGAGCGGCTAAATCGAGCCGTGTATGCCCAGCATTAGGGACAGTTAGAGAAAATATAAAAAAAAAAAAACATTTGTAAAGCAGTAAGTAGCAGTCCTCACTAAATATGTACTGGCTTGCTGAATAGGAAGAGCTGAGATTTAAACCCTGATCACCTATGTCTGAGGCGATGCCCTTAACCAGTTAACTATCCAGCCACAGCTGTAAAGCATTCACCTTGAAACTTTGTAAAGCACAGTGGAAGATGTTAAGGCTGGATAAATACTAAAAAATAATTCACATATTTCTCAGCATTCTAATCTGTTATGACCGAGGTGATGAGGACAAATCCTAACCACTTAAAGAGTACCTGAAAGAAAAAATGTGCCCCTATGGGAAAGAGTCGGGCCCGATCAGGCCCATGCTAGTGATGCTACTGTGCAGGCATAAGCCACCTGCGCAGTACCACGGTCCCGTACGGGCTCAACTGCCAGAGCCCAGGCAAGTCCGTGCTACTGCACAGTGTGCCATCCATTTCAGGGGTTCTCAATGCTGGAACGACCTGGCTGAGGAGGATCGGGAAGACGCTATGGCTAGATTCATCAAAGGACATCCGAGGTAAAAATCGATTGATGAAAAAAACAATTGTAACTATCCTCCTAAAAATGACCTTTTTTAGATTTCCCACAGTATTATATATTTAAATCTTGTTTTTATGTTTTTACTGTTTCATTGTCTCTGCTCAATGACACCTTCATTGAAGTATGCTAGAGCTGAAATCTATGAATTATTGACCCTTTGTATCTCTTTCCTGCTATAAGAAGCCATTTTCTGACAGGAAAGTATTTTATGGCTGTAATTACTTATTATTGAGGGCTATGCTATAGTCTGACCCGGGCAGAAATTCTCACTTGCATACCTGATGTTTAACTCTTTCAGGCAGAGAAAGAAAAAAAAAGGAAGACAACCTAGTTTTTTGTGTGCTTGGCACTGTGCATACACCAGGGGCGTAACAATAAGGGATGTAGCCCCTGTGCCTGCGGGGAGGGGTGGGGGTGGGCCCGTTTTGGGGGGCTGGAGGGGTCGCAGCATGAGGGGAGAGCTTGGCCATACATAGGGGGGGAGGCCCAGCCCCCACTCCCACTCTGACACCTAGGGCTCTCCCCTCTGCGCTCCCCTCCAGCATCAATTAGTGTTTGTGCAGGCGGTGGGCAGCAGCAGATACACATACCTTCCTTGCGTTCTACTGCGGATGTTCCTCTCTAGCGTCTGACGCTATACAGGAAGTAGCGTCAGACGCTAGAGAGGGGAACATCCGCGGTGGAAGGCAAGGAAGGTATGTGTATCTGCTGCTGCCTGCCGCCTGCACAGACACTAATTGATGCTGGAGGGGAGCGCAGAGGGGAGAGCCCAAGGTGATTCCTAGTTATGCCCCTGGCATACACATGTCTATCTTATCATGTCACATGTCATCTTGGTCGCCTTTTAAGCTGCGCTGCTAAAGCAGTTCACTAGCAGCCGCTACTATGTCAATTAACATAGTAAAGTAACTATGTTAATTGACATAGTAGCGGCCGCTAAAGAAGTATCGCGGTTGCGATACTTCACAGGACCGCCCACATTTAAAGTTACGCACATTTCTATGTAAGCAAGGAGCATAACTAAGGAAGGAACGCTACTTACATAGCAGCGAGCGCTGCTACTGTATGTAAGGCATGCATAGCACGTGCTCCTTCACATTAAAGAAAACCTGTAATGGAAAAAACCTACCCTGGATGGTAAGAGCTGGATTGCCTGCAGCTACAAGGGAGGGGGAAGCATCATTGGGACCCTGAGGCTTCCCCCTCCCGAGGTGAGTACCCCCCAGGGGAACTTTCATTTGTTACAGGTTCTCTTTAAGCTGCGCTGCTTTAGCTTAATGAATCAAGCCCATAATGAGGCTTCCCCTTCCCAAGGAAAGTATCAAAAATACTGCATTGCAAACATCATAGGTTTACTTTAATACACTTTTTAATTAATCCAGTCCATTTTTGCTGCATCACCAATGATACGCCCCTGGAGTTATCTAAGGATCTCTGGAGATTCCATAGTGAGGGCTGGAACCCACTAGAGCGATTTTCTGAGCGATTAGGGAGTGATTCAAACCGCTAGCGATTTCCCTAAACGCTCAGCTAATGTTAATGGATGGGCCAAATTCCAATGGAGCAATTGCAATTACCAAATCGCAAAACGCAGGACATGCAGCATTTTTAGCATTTAGCGTTAGTGTTTCTGCAATGTAAAGTATATAAACGCTGGCGTAATCGCTCATCAAAACCTACATAGAGCGATTTTACTAGCGTTTTGAAGTTACTGCACACTGTAAAAAATGTAAAATGAATTGAAAGGACCAATCAGAATTAAAATCGCTAATCGCTAATCACTACACAATCGCTGGCGAAAACCTTACACTTTTTAAAATCACTCTCAAAAACACTCATGAAATTGCTTACAAAACGCTCATACAAAACGCTAGCGATTGCAATTAGCGATAGCGTTTTGCAGTGGGTTCCAGGCCTAAATCAGGACCACACGATGTAGAAAGTTTCTAAAGCAGTGGATGGATTTTTGAAATTCCAGCACAACTAGGCGCTGAATCTACAAGTCTAAATCTGCTCACATATGCTGCATTCTCATTGTATAATCAGGTGTGTTTAGGCTGAAAGGTACAAAGTGATTAAAGAGCAAATGATAATGTGTGTGGCTATATTTACAGTCTGCTTACATGCTATGAATATAATGTCAGATAATATGAATATGCAATGGGATGAATATAGAATGAAATGAATTTGATATGACATAAATAAAATATGAGAATGAAATTATATACAATAGAGATAAGAAAAGTTTCATAATATGCAGATTTTTCCTTTATTTTGCAACCTTGAATTGCTTATTTAACAGGTGTTACTGATTTCTGTTAAAATAACCTTTGTGTTCAACGTTTTTATTAAAGTGCACCCGAGGCGGATTCTAACAACAAAGACTGATACTTTGTAGAAACAGAGGCGCCAGTAGAGTGTAAAATAAGTTAAAGAGAAACTGTAACCAAGAATTGAACTTCATCCCAATCAGTAGCCACCCCCCCCCCCCCCACACACACACACACACACACACAGAAAAGCATGGTAATCAAAACTCTCTCAAATAAGAAAAATTGTCTATTTCTTACTCCAATATAATGCTGCAATGTGTTTCGTCCTCAGCCCGCTTCCTCAGGCTAATACAAAAAAGGAGCAACTTTAGATCAGAGGCGCCCTGCTCTTCTGCACCTTTTTTGAGGTAAGTCACCTCTACCCCCCTTTTTTAAATTATTTTACACTCTACTGGTGCCTCTGTTTCTTCAAAACAGGATTATCCACCCTGGTGGATGGGTGTTCCCTCGCCATTTTGTATCTACGAAGAGAAACTTCTTAGTCTGAGTGGGGACAGGATAATTTCCTCACCTGCCTATACAGTGGTTGCTTTGGAGGTAACCAATCTTTGTGAGTAGTCTACATATCATTACGCCTTCCTTTTCCATTAATCATACAACACTATATCGGGCTCTTAATTGTCTCCCCATTTTCTCTCAAAAAAAATAGATATTTACCTATGATAGATACTTACCTATGTCCTGTTTTACAGTCTAAAAGTAGTGCAATTTTTTCCACAAGCTTTTAGATGCTAAACATCATACCACTAGATAGATCTGCGGCAGCCCTGCACATTACACACCTTCTATGGCTCCAGCTCAGGATAACTGCTCAGAGCCAAGCCTGACTCGGGGCTACCGCTAAGGAGGTTAGGCAATTTTTTAAATTGAGGTTTCCACAGTCTATACATTTCATATTCTTCACAAGTGAAATTACACACCATTATGAAACGCACAGGACACAGGATGCAAATCACAGGAGCGGTAAAATAGATGACATTTGTGTTCGTATTAGGCCATGTGACATCCAGTTTTGGGTGAGCCCACATCCTGAAGCTGCGTGACCAGAATTTGTTGATGCATACCATTGTCACGAATGTTGGAAATAACTTGAGCGCAATCCAGCGAAGTGTAACACACTAGGAAACAGGAACATCAGAGAACATGCCAAAGAGGGAGTAAATTGAAAAAAGCGCACAACAGAGCGCACAGACTGGCAGCTTCGGCAAATGGTTTTGCAATTTCACTAATTGAGGAGTGTAGTAAGGAATATGTGTCTAGAGGTCCACTTTAACAAAGCACTGCAGTATATTACATCAGTCCAACTCACCGATTGTCAAGGTTTCCTTTCCTCCTTTGAACCGCTCCCTCTGCTAACGCCACTCAAGCAGACAAGCAGAGCACACCTATGTTAATTTGTGTGCATCTGATTGTTAGCCGTTGTGTTAAAGCTGCGGTGTGACGCAGCAGAAAAATTCAAAATTAACAGGGGACCTCCGATTTACTTCTGGGAATCGCAGGATAATGCGCTGCAGCTTTTGTGTTACCCTGCAGCACGCAGCACTTCTATCTCATCACACAGCAAGTACTGTGGTCTGTTTTTGGTAGCCATACATGGTACAATTTTTCATTTTTTTTCGATTAGATAATTTAGTTTGATTATTCCGTTAGATCGAATATAACGATTTTTCCAGCATATCCGATTTGATTTTTCTCGAAAAAAACGGGATAATCGTTCGAATTTCTTAATCGAAAAAAAAAATATTTTCAACTTTCCTTCGATTTGATCATTTAGATCGAAAAAACTGGATAATCGAATGTTTTCATTCTACCGTGTATGACCACCATTATAGAGACTAATGTCCACTGTGATGAGCTACGGCAGGGAGAGTACCACGATGAGATGCCACATGTGTGAAAGGGGCCTAAAGGTTGAACTACAATTATGCTGCCAATAGAGGTATGATGCCAAATGTCTGCTTCCATGCTTAGTTGTGTCAGTTAGTGTAGGGACCAGTTCCAAGGAAGACATTTGGCAATTTTATTTATACTGTATTATGCGTTGCATTCAGATATGGTGTAGCTAGAGATGTGAGTGAACAGTTCGCCCCCTCGATTCTCTATGTGGCTGTACTACTTCCGGGTCACTATGACCCATAGTAGTACGGCTGCGCTGTGCCGGCGGTGCGCGTCTTTGGTCGCGTGCCTGTTGCCGGGCACTCTCTACGCATGAGCGTGACGTCACTCATGACGTCACGCACATGCGCAGAAAGTGCCCGGCAATAGGCGCGCGATCAAGGATACGCACCACCGGCCCAGCGCAGCCGTACTACTACGGGTCATAGTGACCCGGAAGTAGTACAGGGTGAGGGGTTCGACCGGTAAACGGTTCGGGAACCGTTCGCCGACATCTCTGTAGCTGAGTAGGCAAACATTTGACGATTTTCTATACAATAGCCAAGCATGAGCTTTCAAACTATACAACTTATACTGTTAATCTTAATGTGGCAATGAGCCACTGCCTGATTCTGGCACTGGGCTGAGGACAACAGAAGGTACCAGTTAGGGTTAGAAGTTAGGTGTAATTTTAGGAGGATAGGACAGGAATGGAGTAGAAGTTAGGCTTACCAGCTAGAGTTGGAATGTTAAGGTTAAAGTGGACCCAAATTAAAAATACAAGATTTCAGAAATAAAATCTATTTTCTAAATTATAATAATAAATAGCAGCCTTTTTTCAGCTGCATGATGACAAATATAAAAAATTTTACATTTATTGGAGGAACCCCTCCCCTTCCTTTCAAATTGCCGGGATTTTTCCAGCAAACTGGTGGAGTAGGTGGTGTCCGGCAATGGAGGAATTGCTAATGGCTGCCCCCAGTATAACCCTAGCTATGAAAAGAGAAGGGTGAAAAGCATGCACTGAAATGCTCATAGGTTTGAAGGAGTGTTTCTCTATCTTTGTATGTGTCAGAGTGGTGCAACTAAATATTATTAATTAAAAAAATGTTTGGTTTGGGTCCGCTTTAAGTATCAGGAAGGAATTTATATTAGGGAAAAGGTTAAAGGACAATTATCAAACTTAACTAAAATTCTAAACGCCAAATAGGGATGATCACCGGTATGCAAATGTTTCCGAGTTGATGCAAATGTATGCAAATACGTATGCAAATATATGCAGCTTGAAAATGGACCAATTAATTTAAACCTGGGTTTAAATTCATTGGTCCGTTTCCAAACTGCATATATTTGCATAAAAATTTGCATACTTTCGGGAAAAAATTTAATCTCATTGATCATCCCTAATGCCAAATATATTTCCAGTTATTACTTGCAAATAGCAATACAAATGCTTTTTTCCATATTTTCACGTTTTATATGAAGAAAATGCCATTTACAGAGAACAGTTCTCACTGTGAACATTACTATGGAGGACTGTGCCCAGCACATCCAGCATACAGAAACAATCTTCACTGCCTCTAATACTGTGACTGGAATCTGTGCAGAATGATACAATACAGAAATATAGCTTCAAATGTGTGTAAATAATCATCAGCTGAAGCTCTGTGTGTACCTGTCTGTGTTTCTCTCTCTGCCACGCAGTGTAAAGTAAACAGTTTACAGCCTTGTTACAAAACAGCTGATAAACACTGCTTTTCTTTTCACACAGGCCATACTGAGAGACAGCTGAAAAGCATCTTAGTGTTGCTGGCTAAAAGCTTTATAGGTATGTGGGGTTTACAGAAAAACAGTTTCTTTGATAGTTGATCTTTAAGCTTAGGCATCAAGAAGGGGTATATTTCTTCTTTGAGAGGGATGTTTGAGTTCAGCATCAAGAAGAAGTCTACATTAGGGGAATTGGGGTTAGGCAAAGAAAAAAGGGATTAGAGATAGAGCTGAGGCAGCGAGTCTGTGGTGTGATGTCACCCGCTTTCACCACCACGTGTATCGGCATCTTGTCTATCCAATCCTGGGCTGTATAACGCTGCCGCTCTCTGCCTACAGAGTCGCTCTTGTAGCAGCTGATGCATGTAACAGTGGTGCGGGGCCGCCATCAGAAAATTTGGGGCCCCTCACACATCATCAGGCCTGGGCCCACCCACTGGTTGCTTTGCCACGAGTGTCCATGCACAAAGTGCGCTGCGGCGAAAAATGTGCATTGCTCCGACACTGAAGAAAGCGGCATGCACAACGTGATCTGGCAAAAAGTGGGCGTGACCATGGCATGTTGTGTGTGGAGCCAAATACTAGCAAAATACAGGTAGTCCCTGGTTAACAAATGAGATAGGGACTTGTAGGTCCATTCTTATCCTTTATCCATTCTCTTTTGTCCCCCTCTTCCTGTGCCTCTTTTGTCCCCCTCTGTCTCACCTCAGTTTGTGCCTCTTTTGTATCCCTCTGTGTGACCTCATGTTCCCGTCTCATCTCTTCTCTCCCCATGCCTCTTTTGTCCGCCTCTGTTCCCCATGTGCCTCTTTTATCCCCCTGTGTTACCTCTTGTCCTTCTGTCTCAGCTCATCCCCCTGCCCTAGCCAGGTATAGGTGCCCCCAGTATAGGTATCCAGGCATAGGTACCCTCAGTATAGGTAGCCAGATATAGATTCCCCCAGTATAAGTAGCCAACTATAGGTGGTGCCCCAGTATAGGTAGCCTGGTATAGCTGGTACCCCAGTATAGGCCATCAAGATACAGGTGCCCCGATATAGGTATTCAACCATAGGTGGTGCCCCGGTAGAGGAAACCTGGTATAGTTTCCCCCAGTATAGGTAGCCTGGTATGGGTGGTGCACCAGTATAGGTTAGTCAGGTACAGGTGCCCCCAGTATAGGTAGCAAGCTATAGGCACCTCAGTATAAGTAGCCAAGTATAGGTAGTGCCCCAGTACCGGTAGCCAGGTACAGGTGGTGACCACAGTAAAGGTAGCCAAGTATAGGTGGTGCCCCCAGTATAAGTAGCCAAGTATAGGTGGTGCCCCCAGTATAAGTAGCCAGGTATAGGTGGTGCCTCAGTATAGGTAGCTAGGTATAGGTGGTTCCAGCCCCAGTATAGGTAGCCTGGTATAGGTGGTGGCCCAGTATAGGTAGCCTGTAGCCAGATATAGGTGGTGCACCAGTATAAAAAGTCAGCTGTAGCGGGCTCACTCATCTGCTCCCCATGACGATGTCACTCTTCTCCCAGTGCTGGAACGCAGTGTGCTGGTTAGTGAGCCACAGGCCTGCAGCCAGCACATGTGGCCCTTCCAGTGCTTGGGGGGGGCCCTGGGCCCCTCACTGCAGTGTCAGTTGTTCCCCCCCCCCCCTGATGGCTTCCTTGCAGTGGTGTTCCCTGCTCAGATAATTGAGACCAGTGACATTCCTGAACTGGGGCCTTGAAATATTCATACCATTGAGTGGCTCTGTGCAAAGGCCCATACATGTCGCAGATTGATGTTATTGCCTAACACTCTTTGCTTGCTTCTTGCTTTGTCCTTTGGGAACTGTTTCAGTTAACTGATTCCATTTAAAGGGGGCCTCACTGTGCTAAACTCACAGATTAAAGGAGTGTCGCTAAGGCGATACTACAATACCAGTTAGAGCAATATGTCAATGCTCTAAATCTCAGCAGGATCCGATCCCCATTTTCAGGGCCAGTGCTTCCATAGGGTCAAACTTGGCAATTTCCCCAGGGCCCCAAGATCCTTAGCAGCTGAACAATTCAGGGACTGTAGGGAGTCACATGTTGACTGTCAGTACAGTATGAAAATTAAAAGGGCCTCAAAGTCATTTTTGCCCAGGGCCCCATTTTACCTAAAAGTGTCCTTGTCCATATTAAGCGGCTCTAGAATGAAAAGTACACTGTCTGCAATCTAGTGCTGTTACCCAAAGAAAATATTATAAAACAAAAACTACAACACAGGGGAACCTAAACTGCTAAAAAAACTGAAATTGTAAATCAAGCAAGGAAGGGGTGACTTTTTACTTTCAGAACTAAAGCAGTTGTTCTCCCGAATTTCCAAAGGATCACACGATGTTAAAAGAAGAGGTAATGCTTCACAGTGGTAAACATACCTCTGATCCAACTTTATTCTTTTTTTTTTTTTTTACCAATAACTTTATTAAAGTTTGTACAAGAAAAAAAACAGCATACAGAGTTGCCATTGTACACATATTGTGAGCAAAATTTACAAAATTAACCCACGACATGTATGATACAAATATCTATAGGCATAAGTTAATTTGCAAAAACATTGAAATTATACATAGCATGACATGCAGACATATGGTGCACTAGGCAAAGTGAACTGATAGAGAAGTTAGTGATGGATAAAGCAGAGAAAAATAAGGAAGAGAAGATAAGGAAACAAATAAGTTCTCCAGTTGTCGGCACCCACCAGAATCAGGCACCACCATCATGTAGATATATTCTTCAGCCAGGGTCTCCAAATTTTCTCAAACTTATTTGGGCAATTTCTATTAGCATAGGTCAATTTACATAGTAGAAGGGCTGAGTTTTTACACGTTAATAGTTGGTCCAATTATTCACTTCCATGATCTGATCCAACTTTATTCTAACAGTCTGCTGTCATATCATTCAAAAAGAGCATACGTTTTTTCATAAAACAATTCAAATTCTCAGTTTTATTAACATTTTCAAAACTGCCTTTGTGCTCTTTTCAGGAAATAAAGGGTTAACATAATTTGCAAGTCATTCTATTCAGTTTTGCCTATTTTATTGTTAATCTCTCCAAAACCAATCAAACTGTGAGAAAACGCGGAAAAGCCACCGCGTGTACTCAGAACAAGGCGGCTGATTCCGCGTCCAACGCGGCGGTTTGCACACGTAGGCCTACATCTAGTAGTAAGGCCGAACGCGGAGAAACCGCCGCATGCCTTGATAGCGGTGCGGCGGATGCTTTACAACACATGTCTGGTGTGGCTGGGACTGATAGTCCACACAGGTTCAGAAGGACGCACGCGCGCGCGATGAGAGGCAGAACTTTTATGACAGCCAGAAGGGAGTCAGCTGACCAAGCCGGTCAGCTGACGATTCAACCACTTCCCATTGGTCCAGCACTTAGGGGAGGCGCTGGAGAGCGCTTTGCTATATATACTGGGTGCTGGTCATTCTCTGGTTGTCTGCCGTTGCGATCACTACGTGGTAGCACTCAGACCTTATTGTCAGAATCTGTGTTATCATTTATACTTCAGACTAGTTCCAGGGTGTTGATGATCAAGGACCTCACACCCAAAGATTAGGAATCTGTGTTATCATTCTGTTATACTTCAGCCTAGTTCCAGGGTGTTGATGATCAAGGACCTCACACCCAAAGATTAGGAATCTGTGTTATCATTCTGTTATACTTCAGACTAGTTCCAGGGTGTTGATGATCAAGGACCTCACACCCAAAGATTAGGAATCTGTGTTATCATTCTGTTATACTTCAGACTAGTTCCAGGGTGTTGA